>NC_043969.1:37167779-37259155 GCF_902148855.1 Sphaeramia orbicularis
AAATTCAGAGGATATTATTATAATAAATGGTGACAAATCCCTTAAGAAAGATTAAAACAGAAAAATTCATTGGGAACTCACTTTTTCTTCAGTTTTCTCTGCTTTAGTATAAACCTTTGAATCTACTCTGAGTTTTCATGATTAAATATAGGAAAAATGATTTACAATGAAAAAGGTAAAATTCAGAGGATAATATAAAAATGGTGACAAATCCCATAAGAAAGGTTAAAAATAGAGAAAATTTATTTGTGAAATCACTTTTTCCTCAGTTTTCTCTGTTTTAATATCATAACCATTGAATTTACTTTGAGTTTTCATGTTTAAATATAGGAAAATACATGATTTACAATGAAAAATGTAAAATTCAGAGGATAATATTATAATAAATGGTGACAAATCCCATAAGAAAGGTTAAAAATAGAGAAAAATTTATTTGTGAAATCACTTATTCTTCAGTTTTCTCTGTTTTAATATCATAACCATTGAATTTACTTTGAGTTTTCATGTTTAAATATAGGAAAATACATGATTTACAATGAAAAATGTAAAATTCAGAGGATAATATTATAATAAATGGTGACAAATCCCATTAGAAAGGTTAAATATAGAAAACATTAATTTGGGAACTCACTTTTTCCTCAGTTTTCTCTGTTTTCATATAATAACCTTTGAATCTACTCTGAGTTTTCATGATTACATATAGGAAAATACATGATTTACAGTGAAAAATGTAAAATTCAGAGGATATATATAATAAATGGTCAGAAATCCCTTAAAAAGGTTAAAAACATAGAAAAATTCATTTGGGAACTCACTTATTCTTCAGTTTTCTCTGCTTTATATAACCTTTGAATCTACTCTGAGTTTTCATGATTACATATAGGAAAATACATGATTTACAATGAAAAATGTAAAATTCAGAGGATATATTATAATAAATGGTGACAAATCCCATTAGAAAGGTTAAATATAGAAAACATTAATTTGGGAACTCACTTTTTCCTCAGTTTTCTGTTTTAATATCATAACCATTGAATTTACTTTGAGTTTTCATGTTTAAATATAGGAAAATACATGATTTACAATGAAAAATGTAAAATTCAGAGGATAATATTATAATAAATGGTGACAAATCCCATTAGAAAGGTTAATATGGAAAACATTAATTTGGGAACTCACTTTTTCCTCAGTTTTCTCTGTTTTAATATGATAACCATTGAATTCACTCTGAGTTTTCATGATTACATATAGGAAAATACACGATTTACAGTGAAAAATGTAAAATTCAGAGGATAATATTATAATAAATGGTGACAAATCCCATTAGAAAGGTTAAATATAGAAAACATTAATTTGGGACTCACTTTTTCCTCAGTTTTCTGTTTTAATATCATAACCATTGAATTTACTTTGAGTTTTCATGTTTAAATATAGGAAAATACATGATTTACAATGAAAAATGTAAAATTCAGAGGATAATATTATAATAAATGGTGACAAATCCCATTAGAAAGGTTAAATATAGAAAACATTAATTTGGGAACTCACTTTTTCCTCAGTTTTCTCTGTTTTAATATCATAACCATTGAATTCACTCTGAGTTTTCATGATTACATATAGGAAAATACACAATTTACAGTGAAAAATGTAAAATTCAGAGGATAATATTATAATAAACGGTGATAAATCACTTAAAGGTTAAATAGTGGCCACAAAAGTAGCACTGGCTCTTTATGGGTTAATGGTTAAATGTTGTACGATTTCACATAAAGTTGGGTATGTTTGTATCGAATAAACATACCAGCTACCTCTTTTTTTTTGGCACCGACCATTATGAGTAAGAACAGTCCCATCTTTTCAGTCTCCACAGTTAACAAGTGGAAAGAACACATTTTCACAGAAGGATAAAGCATCCCAGAACAACACATCTAAGCCATGTGCACGGGCTTGTTTTAAGAAAAGACTCTGAATTCTCCACTTGTGTGCTCTGCTCGCACTTCTGGCGTCTCATGTCTTCTTCTATAATGATTCTTCCTGGCTTTTCCTTACAACCACATTCCGCACCGTGCACCCCCTACCATTGAACCCAGTCACCCCAGACTGCAAACTGCACAGCCTCCCTGGCCCCAGTGTCTTTGACTTTGACTTATAAGTAAAAGATAACCTTTTAACTAGACGAGCCACTGGGGACCGGGCCTCATAAAAGACTCCAGCTAAGACAGGTTCTAAAGAAAACGCAGGCGGGACTTGTTGCTCCTACAATACGAGTCGACAGCCTTTTCACACAAGTATTTTCTGTCCTCCGGCTGACACTAAAGAGATCTATGTGATATGAATACTAAAACTGCATAGCTCAAATTAATCCACAAACATTCATACTTTAATCTAGGTGAAAAATATCTAAGGTTTTGAGGAAAGCCTGTTGAAGAAAACGCACGAAAACTCTTATGTTTCACCTCCTCTGTGAAAAAAAAAAAAAAAAAAATGGAGTGTTTGCATTTCTTTACTGTGCACGGAAAGTGTGCCAAGGTTTTGGTGTCAGAGCTAAGTGGGAGGGAGGAGAGAGGGGGTTGGGGGGGGGGCAGAGAGGACGCTTGTGAGCACATAGCTGAGGAATGTGGGTGTGGAGTCCTGCCAAAGGCATATGCGATCCTTATGTTCCCCTGGGTGCGAGAAGGCAAAATGCGGTTAGACAGTTGGGGCCATGTCAGGACACAGATGCAGTATGAGGACGTAGTAGAACTGTGTCACGGAGTTCACAGTCGTTGCTGCGTTTTTTTGCTTTTACGTTTCCCAACATAGAATTCTTCGCGCCTCCTTTTGAAGCGAACACAATGAAACAAAAGGTGCAGCTTCTTTTTTTTTTTTTTTTTGAGGGTGAGAGCGAAACCCTTTATAAAGCACAGGCTCTCCTTACATCGGAATTGTTGTCATTCCCTCACCAGGAGTCAATATTTGCAAACACAACACTACATACCAGAATATTGTGACCAATGGTTAAATCTGTAATGTCATCTTAACCATTTCCTGGTACTTGTCCATTCAGAGCTGACGGCTGGTTTGTTTGCTCTTTTTCAATGACATTCCGAAATAAAAGACAAACACTTAACAAGTCTCACACAGAAAATGAGTTTTGTGTTGGAAATACTTATGATTATGTGGGTAAGGCTCAGATGTTAAAGCAGTGTTTTTCAACTTTTGGGTCGGAACCCCATGTGGGGTCGCCTGGAATTCTAGTAACTGATAAAAAAAACAAACAACACAACAACAACAAAAACTTACTAATAAAAAAATATATGGTGTTATCTTTCAAATGTTCATTGTGGTCAGTTTCAGATGCTGCAGCTCTTTCATAATTCATAGTTTGAGTTCTTGTTTGTTCAGTATTAATTGTCAGCCTTGTAAATCCAAGCTGGACTGACTGTACATATCCTGACCAAGGAAAATCAAATTCTCACTTTGGCGCAGTAATCTACACCTGGCTTTTCTGCCTCCGTCCATAATAATATACATTATATAGCCTAAATGTCGTCTAAAATTAACATTTATTTGCAGCATAGTATAGCAACTTGATCAAAAACAAATTAATTTTAGCAAAAAAAAAAAAATTCTCTGTTTTGAATGTCTGGGGTCACCAGAAATGTGTGATGTTAAAATGGGGTCATGAGCCAAAAAAAGGTTGGGAACCACTGCGTTAAAGTAATTAGGTTTAATAGTGAAATAAATTACAAGGAATAAGTTAATTCACGTATTTGTTAAAAATATATTGACAGTGTTCACACCATTAACTATTTACATTTATGTTTGCAAAATTATTCATTTGACCTCCTAAGACTCAGGAAATGTCAGCAAAGTTCAAGCTTTTGTTGTTTTTATTAAATAAATGCCTATATGGAAACATCATGGTGCAACAGTTTTTTCAGAGGCAGTTTTTTTTTTAATTTCTACAGAATGCCTTTGTGGTGGACAGTTTTCTTTTCTTATTTTTTTGTATAAAGTTTTGAAACTCTTGTCCACCATAAATGTGGACAGAAAACCCATAGCTGGGTCTTAGGAGGTTAAATATTCTCATTTGTAGTGTACAAAGCAGCTAAAATAATTTGTTGAATGTGCCTTTCTAAATCACTAACATTTACCGATCTAAGTACTGCTAGCTCCTGATTGGTTAGTTCGGTCATGTGAGATGATGTTACAGGAAGTGTTGGGGCAGTAGTTACGATATGTGAAAAGTAACGCACTGTTTAAGAAGAAATCCATCTGCACCCTGCTGTCTCATTTTATAAAAAATGAACCATTAACCCCGACGAACTGTCACGTTACATGTGTGTTTTAAACCCATAACGTACAGTGGTGTGGCAAAAATATTAGAACACGTGTCAATCTTAAAAAACTGATGGTTTATTTTTTTCCCAAAGCCTGAAATTTCACTTTTTTGCCATTGCAAAAGGTAAAGGCAAAGGTACTGAGAATATTCACCTACAAATTTATCAGTCAGTCCCTTTTTATTTTACATTTACTCTATATTATGCTGCATTCCAGGCCGTTTTTTGAGCCCGTAAGTCCACGACTTCAAACCACGACTCATGACTTTGTTATGTTCCAGGCAAGTCACACCAAACTGCCTGAGTGCAAGGAACGTGATAGCTAGATATAAACAAAACCAGCAGGGTGGACGTATGTTATGCTCATTTACAATCTTTCTATCGCCAAAGGTGCTTGTTTCTTTGCTTATTTGAGGAAACAGTAAAAACAGCGCATAAGGCAAGAGAAGCTGTTCTATTACCTTTTATGTAAATTATTTTATATTTGGATATGTATTAGGTATTAATTTATTTTGCACTCAATGGACTGAAAACTAGCTACCTCTAAAGTAGCTGCTGATTATGCAAAACATTTACAGATAAGTAATGTCAGGGTGATACCTTGTTTTAATAAACTATTTGCATAAACAGCGCATCCATTGGGGCTGCCATTGCTACGTGTCGTCAGAACTGGGAGTACATGGATCTAGTACGAGTTCAGGGGTGGGAAGTCACAGATTGGACTGTCATTCCAGGGCCTTTCACCGGTAGAAGATTGGAAAAACACGAGTTATGAGTGGTCTAGAACGTAGCATTAGTGTGCCTGCCCCCCCCCCTTGGCAACAATCACAGCAGCGCATCGTTCTGGTATTGTGTCGATGTATTTTCTGAGAGTTTCAACCCCAACGTCATTCCATGCTCTCAGAAGCTCATTCCAGAGAGTTTCCTTTGATTGTTGCCAAGGGAGGCCACACTAAATATTAGAGTAAAATGTAAAAAAAAAAAAAAAAAAGGACTGGACTGATAAATTTGTAGGTGAAATATTCTCAGTACCTTGCCTTTACCTTTTGCAATGGCAAAAAAGTGAAATTCAATAATAATAATAATAATAATAATAATAATAATAATAATGTATTGGATTTACATAGCACCTTTCTAGACACCCAAAGCAAAAAAAAAAAAATCCATATCGCAATAATTTTTCCATATAAGACGATATTGATATAACAGATTAGATTTATATAGCGCTTTTTTGGTCACATCAAAGCGCTATACATTATTGACCCATTATTCATTCGCTCTCACATTCTCCCTCTGGTGATGGTAAACTACATCTGTAGCCACAGCTGCCCTGGGGCAAGACTGACAGAAGCGTGGCTCCATTTTGCGCCTACGGCCCCTCTGACCACCACCAAACATTCATACACCAGTGTGAGTGGCACTGGAGGCAAGGAGGGTGAAGTGTCTTGCCCAAGGACACAAACGGACTGACTAGGACAGAGCGGGATTCGAACCGCCAGCCCTTTGGTTATTGGACGACCCACGCTACCAACTGAGCCATGGCCGCCCCTAAATTCAGGCTCTGGGGAAAAAAAATAAACCACCAGTTTCTTAAGATTTGACAAGCGTTCTAATATTTTTGCACACCACTGTAAGTACTGTTACCTCCTGATTGGTTGGTTCGGTCATGTGAGGTGATGTTTCAGGAAGTGTTGGGGCAGTAGTTACGGTATGTGAAAAGTAAAACACTGTTTACGAAGAAATCCGTCTCCATCCTACTGTCTCATTTTATAAAGAATGAACCATTAACTGCCAACGAACCCATCACGTTACATGTTTGTTTTAAAAACCCACAATACACAGGGTGGGGAAGCAAAATTTACAATGAACATTTAGTTGTTTTTTCTCAGCAGGCACTACGCCAATTGTTTTGAAACCAAACATATATTGATGTCATAATCCTACCTAACACTATTAGCCATACCTTTTCACAAACTTTTGCCCATATGAGTAATCAGGAAAGCAAACGTCAAAGAGTGTGTGATTTGCTGAATGCACTCGTCACACCAAAGGAGATTTCAAAAATAGCTGGAGTGTCCATAAAGACTGTTTATAATGGAAAGAAGAGAATGACTATGAGCAAAACTATTACGAGAAAGTCTGGAAGATACTATTAAAGAAGAATGGGAGAAGTTGTCACCCCAATATTTGAGGAACACTTGCGCAAGTTTCAGGAAGTGTGTGAAGGCAGTTATTGAGAAAGAAGGAGGACACATAGAATAAAAACATTTTCTATTATGTACATTTTCTTGTGGCAAATAATTCTCATGACTTTCAATAAACTAATTGGTCATACACTGTCTTTCAATCCCTGCCTCAAAATATTGTAAATTTTGCTTCCCCACCCTGTAAACCAGTGTCAGCCACTCTTACTGAACACTAACTGGGTTGGTTTCTTAAGGGTTTATGTGCACAAGGCATGTATCCAAGGTTTCGAACGTTACCATCTAAAATGTAAATAAGAGAACAGAGACTCATTATGAGATTTACAGTATCTACAGTACTTCATCATACTTATCTTTGACGGCTATCGTGCAGGCCTGAACTTGCATACTTGCATGTGTGCGTGCGTTGTGTATTGGGCGTGTGCTCCAGGGTTTTGTAGGTGACACAAATAAGTCTCAGAGAGACTTTCGGCCCAAAAGACAACAGCGCAATGGGGCCCGTAACTAGTTGAAGGGCCGACGTGGATGCCAGAGCCCAGGGGTGGTTCACCAGATTCAGCCGAGCACGACGGTAATTCAGCCTGAAAGATTAGCAACAGTAATATTCTCTAAACTGTGGTTAGCCTTATCTGCATTAACATGAAGTCCAGTATTAGGGACAAGTGACATGTAATTAAAGAGGTGGTTTAATATATTTTACTTGTTGGTAGTTCAGTTATATTCATGCTCCAGTAGTTCTATTTTTTTTTTTTTTTTCTTTTTAATAAAGTTAACTGCCTGTTGGAATAGGAAGACAACTTATATCATATAAACAAGATTCTGCTCTGAAAGTAAAAAAGACGGACCTTCTATAAAGCAGTGGATAAAAGAACTAACAGAATGCATCGGACTGAAAACAGTGACTTACATTATGAAAGGAAAACTGGAGGAATTTGTACAATTATGGGAACCTTATATGAACATTATGAAATCTGGAAAACAAGGATATGTCATCCAAATTATTACTGTTTTATTTTTTATTATCATGACTGCTGTATGTTAATGTTAACATGTTCTTTATGTATGTTATTATTTACTTTGTTTACCTTTCATTATAAACTTAAATACCAATAAAAAAGATTGTGTGTGTGTGTGTGGTGTGTGGGGGGGGGGGCAGACCTGTTTTTTACGCCAGTGTTCAAGCTGTTTATGCTGTTTTAAAAAGATGATAATTGCAGACTGATTTCGTTGCAAAGATAAGTCAAATGTGAAAAAGATGAGTTAAACAACAGGCCCGTTGTCTTTTTGCTGTTTTAGTCAAATAAATAAGCTTAAACCTTCACAAACTTCAGTGCATTAGCCATTGTATGTGCTTGTGTTGATGGCAGAGTTGGTTAATTTTTACTTTTAACTACTTTCTTTAGTCAAATATTTATGCCCATTTTTATGGTAATGAGTCGTGACACCGTCATTAAGATGTAAAATGTTCAATGAGTATAGCATTATTTTATAAAACCCTTTAAACAGCAAAATAAACATTACTTTCACATCTCTGTAGTTAAAAATAAGTCTCCTCCAACCCAAATACAAATGACCATTATGACGAATTCACTCATCGATTACTTGTGTTCATCCTTTCTTTACATTTATCTGTTGTTGACATTTGTTAACACTATTTCTGAGCTGATAATTGTTCTCTAAATCCCTGTTAATACTGACATATTTATATCTGTCTGAAATACAGTTATAATGATGTCACTTTCGCAACTTTCAGGTGTGTAGCCTATTTACATATTTACACACGTTCACAGCCTGACACAAAAAGTTATGACATCAAAGAAAATGAGTTTATTGACTGTAAAATCATCTTTTAAAATGACAAACATATGTATCAGTGATGCATAATTCAAAAAGGGTAAAAAAAAAAAAATAATAATAATTACCTGTCTTTTGCCATTGACTGTAATAAATATTTTTCGAAACTGACTCAGATGGAGCACAATGGGAAGGGGCGGTACTTCAGCTCTGAGCGGGCGGGACTTCAGCTGTCTACTCCTCCCTGATAGTAGTTTACTTGTAGTTCAACTTCTTACAGTGTTATTTAAACAAGCTTTTAGTTGACTGCGCTAGCATATGTCATTTTAATTGTAGGTTTTTTTCTATTATTTTAATGGTATCAGTGGTGGCTGCTCGTCTTTCAGAGAGGGGAAGCTCATTGTCGGCTTACATTAAAAAAAAAGGGTCAATTTATTTAAACATAAATTTGGCCTTCCGTTCCTTTCTAAGAAAATGGTCAGTGACCTTCTCGCACCAAGTAAACAAGAAAACATTGAAATTATGTTAAATTGAAACAAGGAAGTACAATGAGTGTGTTTTATTTACAGTGCAAGAAATGAACGAGTAATTTCATAGTGGTTTCTCTCTTGATTTCACAGCAGAATGTGTGACGGTATTAAACTGAACTGTGTCAGTGAAGGAGTAGATCTGAAAATAGCTGTCAATCAAACGGGATTCAGCCTTTCAAACTGATCCTCCAATCAGCACGTGGAAGCCTGGCGTCCAGCCCAGCCGAGCTCCGCCCACAGCTCCATTCACCCCCAGAGATGCGAGCGTCCGGGGGCGGGACAACATTGTGGCATTTATCCAATTACCGTCCAGTTTTGAGGCAATGAAAAAACTGTTCCACTCAGTCCCATTGAAGTGCATGGACGCTGAGTGTCTACGGACAAATGCACTGAGCAGAGATCGAATGAGAAAACAGCGCAACGGGAATGTATGAGAAGTGAACAACATCGAGTCTGTTGATTTGTGATAAAGCTGATTCGGACCGAACTCGTCCTTGAGATGAACGTGTTCTAACACATTTGTAGTCAATGAAATGTCAACACAACCGGACATATTTAACCATTTAATTTTCATAATTTTAGGGGAAGTTGAGCTTCCCTTGCAGTCTATGAGAAATCACCTCTGAATGGTAGTACTTTAATGTGTCATTTTAATTGTCCTATTTTGTGTCTTATGCCACTCTACGTTTTATTGAAAAGCACTTTGTGTTTTTATCTGTGAATGTGCAATAGAAATAAAGTTTACTTTCTCATATGTTTAAAGTACTTTCTCCAACACTGTGAGGAGAAAATATAAAACGGCATCAGAGCATTCAAATAAAACTAATTTGTGTCAAAAAAGAGCCACTTCAACACTAAATCTAGTATAACTCAATGTCCTATAGCGTCAGATGCTTTAGACTAATCCACATCATTTAATCGGTACAAATAGCCTTTGTTTTTCCTAAACGGTCTTACAGATGCCAAACGTCCTCGTCCACGTTATAATTCTCGGTGTCCTCAGTTTACCTTCCACTTACGTTTGAACATAAAACCTGGCCTCGTTCGTGCCACCGGTCGCGCTTCATTGCACTCCGTCACATCATCTTGTACTAAAGATACTCCCAGATGTTATTTAGAACAAACCACTTCAGCAGCCAGAGGAGAGACAAAGGTAGGAAGACTTGGATGGACTGAAGAGAAAAAGAGAAACAGACTGAGCTGAAACTTTTAGTTGAGAAGAGAAAGTCCAGGCCGGTCGGTGGGTGATTTGTGTCCTGACTTGACCTCTCAGCAGCCAGCAATAAGGTGCCCAGAAGCCATAACACACACACACACACACACACACACACACACACACACACACACACACACAGCTGTGATTTTCTCTCCCTCTCTTTCTTTTTATCTTTACTGTTTTTGACCTGTGCCACTGACCACCACCGTTCCCTCCTTTGTAATTTATGCATCGCTGGAACCGATTAGCCCCATATGACTTTAGCTTCCAGGTTAGGTACATTCCACATCAGTCTCTGCTCCTTATGCAGCCTTTG
Source organism: Sphaeramia orbicularis (assembly GCF_902148855.1). Classification (NCBI taxonomy): domain Eukaryota; kingdom Metazoa; phylum Chordata; class Actinopteri; order Kurtiformes; family Apogonidae; genus Sphaeramia; species Sphaeramia orbicularis. The sequence goes on from NC_043969.1 coordinate 37,178,162, forward strand.
TACTGTCACACTTTCTCGCCTGAGGAGCCCTACTTAACCACCTCTGACATTATTTTACTATCTATCATCACAGCAGTATGTCCGACAGAGTTCCATTTATGTCATGTGATGCAAGCCGTTCCAGGGAAACGGAGCTAGACAGTAAGTGTTTTGTCTGAGACCAAAGTGTCACCAGCCCCTCACGTCTCCAGCGGAGTTCATTAACGGGCTTTTCCGTCGTACTGTTAAACTCTGGGGGTAGATGACTAAATGAAGTCAGGTAAAATTCCTTGTAAATGGTGGAGCCCTGTATTTAGGAGATATTTCATGTAATAACTGGACTCTGAAAGATAAAAAACCCTGTTGTTAATGCTTTTGGCAGCAAGTACAAAAACTACCACAAATCCTACAAAAACGAGCCATACGTGTTATAAATAAGGTCGGTTACTATGAACATACTAAGGAATTATTTATGAAATCCCATATCATGAAATTTAATGATTTGGTTTAGAATAAAATAATGCAAATAATGTATAAAGCAGTGTTTTTCAACCTTGGGGTTGGGACCCCACGTGGGGTCACCTGAATTCAAATGGGGTTGCCTGAAATTTCTAGTAATTGAAAAAAAATTACAAAAAACGACCTTATTAATAAAAAATATATAGTGAGTTGACAGAGACAATCCCCAGTTCCATAAAAGACATGACAAACTGTGAAGCTGAAACTGAAGCACTGTGGTACTGTTTATCTGTCAAATGTTCATTGTAGTCGGTTTCAGATGCTCACTGGAAAAAAATCCAATCCAAAAAAACAAACAACAACAACAAAAAAAAAACTTACTAATAAAAAATATATGGTGTTATCTTTCAAATGTTCATTGTGGTTGGGTTTCAGATGCTGCAGCTCTTTCATAATTCATAGTTTGAGTTCTTGTTTGTTCAATATTAATTGTCAGCCTTGTAACTCCAAGCTGGACTGACTGTACATATCCTGACCAAAGAAAATCAAATGCTCACTTTGTGCAGTAATCTACACCTGGCTTTTCTGCCTCTGTCCATAATAATATACATTATATAGACTAATGTCATCTAAATTAACATTTATTTGCAACATAGTATAGCAAACTATTACATGATCAAAAACAAATAAATTTTAGAAAAAAAAAAAAGTCTCTGTTATGAATGTCTGGGGGTCACTAGAAATTTGTGATGTTACAATGGGGTCACAAGCCAAAAAAGGTTGGAAACTACTGCTTTAATGTGTTTATCTTATTGGTGAAATAGTGAAATAAGCCCTCTCCTCCAGCCCACTTTTCTTTATTTTATTTGTTCTATATTACCTAAAAGTCTTGATTAGCATCTTCTTTCACAATTGAAGTGCGGATATTGAATTGCACCATAAGGGAAGTTTTGTATAATTGCTTTTCCAATAAACAAAGATTGGAAAAAAAAATGAAGTCAGGTAATTTCAAAGGTTTTAAATAGAGTCAAAAGAGTCCCTCCGATGCTGAACTTGACAGCCTGGTAATATCTTATGACTAACTCGACAAGGCTCCGAAACAATAAGAGCCCTTTTTTTGCAGCTCCACCACAGGCCATGGTTTACTACAGTCTGCCTTTGTGTAGCTCAAAGCTGTTACTACATGCAATGGGAGGCTATTTATGGACGTTCACTCAGCCTGGCATAGCTAGCCCACAGCCATATTCCGTGATTTGTATGAAAAATGCCCCTCTCCACCCAGCCTGGGTTTGTGGTTAGCTGCGACTGGCACGCGACTCATGGTATTTCCTCTAGAATGATAGTAAGAGAGTCACACACCGGCACTCTGGAGAATAAACAAGGTCCTCTTGAAAGGCACACAGGATGTAAACACTGAAGTTTTATGGTAGAAGTGCAAGAGGACAAGAGGGAAACGAGAAAAAAGAAAGAGGAGGAGAAGGCTTCGACAAAGTGGAACAACAACAGAGAGAAAAGAATGAGGAGGATTTATTTGTGTAGCACATTTCAGACACTGAGGGAACTGCTTCGAACACAGAATTAATGGAATAGTAACAGAGAAGAAAAACAGAAGAGAATCAGTGGCTTTTCCATTGGACATCACAAATGCAATGGTTTGATTATTTATACTACTACTACTAATAGTAGAGCCCGACCGATATGGGATTTTTGGGGCCGATGCCGATACCGATATTGGGGGCTAAAAAAAAGCCGATATCCAATATATCGGCCGATAACTGATATATTGGCCGATATATGAAATAAGAACACTGATCTACACAGGATATAATAATCTTGTATTAGATAATTGTGGACAGGTGGATAAACAGTTGCATAAATCTTTGTTTATCTCACAAATATAATTTACACCAACTTTCAAACGCAAACTATGCAATCACAAAAATAATTAGAGCAAAAAATAGTACTGACCACAAAATTATGTTTTCACTCACAAATTTTGATGTGCATGTGCCAGAGTGAATTAGGTGAGTCCTAAGTTGTTCTGATTGGAGCAATTGCAAGAGGTACAACTGACCCCTTGTTACAACTGTCCCCAGTCTCCCCTACACTATTAACACCCAGGCCTGCCTGCAGAGGAAACTGTGAGGGAGACAGGAAGTGCACGGACATGGGTGTGTGTGAGGGGTGGAATACTTTATAAGACAAGGGGGGGGGGGGGGGGGGGGGGGGGGCGTGATTTTTGGAGCAGGGGGGCGGGGATAAGCAGTCCATCCTTGTCAAAACATGTGTGTGTGTGTGTGTGGGGGTAGCCTCCGTGATTATGGATTGTGTGTGTGGGGGCGATAGCGTCATTGTTTGAGCAGGAGTGAAAGTGAAACTAACTCGCTTTAAAGTTCCTCTTATTCTCCGGGCAGCAGACACACACACACACACACACACACACACACACACACACACACAGGAGCAGTGAGCAACAGAATGTCCGCATGGCAAAAAAACTTAATATATTGGCTACATCGGCTACATATTGGCCGATGTTGATTAATTGGTGATATGCTATAATCAGCCCGATTAATCAGCCGGCCAATTAATCAGTCAGGCTCTAACTAATTCATTCATTCATTTTCTGAACCTGCTTTATCCTCACTAGGGTCACAGGGGTCGCTTGGAGCCTATCCCAGCTACATAGGGGCGAAGGCGGGGTACACCCTGGACAAGTCGCCAGTTCATCGCAGGGCTGAACATATAGAGACAAACAATCACTCTCACATTCACACCTAACTAATAGTAATAATAATAACTTTATTTATATAGCACCTTTAAAAGCAAAGTCTACAAAGTGCTTTGACAGACAAAGCAAGAGGGCACAACAGCAGGATACAAGATGCAAGCAAAGACACTAAAACAGAAGCAACACAATAAGAGATGTATGTACAGCAAATGCAAAACATGACACTTCCAATAAATTAAGTGAATTGGAGTAAATAAGGCAGAGATAACGTAACATGATGCTGTCAAATCAATGTAAAAATGAAGGAGTGAGATAAAACAACATCATGTATGAGAATATAAATCAATAACCAAACAAGATAAAATTCAAATTAAAAAATTTAAAATTAAAAAGGGGCAGACATCACACAAAGGCAAGTCTATAAAAATGTGTTTTAAGAAGTGATTTAAAAGATGTCACTAATTCCGCAAGTCTTATCTCTTCGGGCAGGCTGATCCAAGTTGAAGGGCCCTGATGGAAAAGGCTCGTAATCAACTAGCATCTCAGCTACAGGGGTTGGACAAAATAATGGAAACACCTTAAAACATCAACAAAATATAATTTAATATGGTGTAGGTCCGCCTTTTGCGGCAATTACAGCCTCAATTCTCCGAGGTATTGATTCATACAACTTGTGAATTGTTTCCAAAGGAATTTTAAGCCATTCTTCACTTAGAATACCCTCCAACTCTTTTAGAGACGATGGCGGTGGAAATCGACGTCTTACTTGAATCTCTAAAACTGACCATAAATGCTCAATAATGTTGAGGTCTGGGGACTGTGCCGGCCATACGAGATGCTCAACTTCATTAGAATGTTCCTCATGCCATTCTTGAACAATTCTAGCTGTATGGATTGGGGCATTATCATCTTGAGGTGAAGGTGTTTCCATTATTTTGTCCAACCCCTGTATATAGCTAGGGCCAGGCCCATTCGGGCTTTAAAAGTGATCAGTAAAATCTTAAAATCAATTCTAAAATACACAGGAAGCCAGTGGAGGGAAGCCAGGATAGGGGTGATGTGATGTCACCTGTTATCGCGAGATGACACGAGAAGTCATTCCATAAACATGGCAACGAACGTAAATATGGTGTTGATTTACAGATATATTCATTATTATTATTATGTATTACCCTTCTACCTCATACTAAATTAAAAAATTATTGCGTTAAGTTATATTTACGCAATTTGAGGGTCTTCTTCGCTTGTTGTAACGTATGTCAACATCCATTATTTTAATTCACCTGACTGTAGTTGCGAAAAAAAAAGTCTTTCTATCACAGTTTTGCGTGATATACCAATTGCACTACGTCCAAAAAAACCACCTCTTGCCGGTGAAAAAACTTTTAATCAAAAAATGAGACTTTTGGCGAAATTGTCATTTTTCCATTAGGTAAATTTTTATGTGCAAGTTATATTTGCGCAATTTGAGGGTCAAAGGAAAAGTGACTACTGTCCAACGTCCTGCTTCCCTATGGACCCACGATGCACTTCGCAACAAAATTTCCGAAAAGGCCCGAGTGACCTATCGGTTTGTTATAAAAACAAGCTTGTCAGGGAGTCATCTTCGCAGTTGTTCACAGTGAGAGGATTGATTTAGGTGCATTAAATCACAAATGCGATGATTTGTTTACTTATTATCGCGAGATGACACGAGAAGTCATTCCATAAACATGATGATAAACATAAATATGGTGTTGATTTACAGATATATTCATTATTATTATATATTACCCCTCTATCTCGTACTAAATTAAAAAATGAGTGGGTTTCCTGGTGTGTCCACACATACAGCGACATGTTTCTTGTTCTTCGCTTGTTGTAACGTCCGTCAACATCTTTGTTTTATTAACCTGACTCTAGTTGCGAAAAAAGGTCTTTCCATCGCAGTTTTGCGTAATATACCGTTTGCGCTACACCCGAAAAACCACCTCTTGCCAGCGCAAAAACTTTTGATCAAAAAATGAGACTTTTGGCGAAATTGTCGTTTTTCCATTAGGTACATTTTTATGCGCATGTTATATTTGCGCAATTTGAGGGTCAATGGTGACTACTGTCCAAACGTCCTGCTTCCCTATGGACCCACAATGCACTTGGCGACAAAATTCCCAAAAAGGCCCAAGTGGCATATTGGTTTGTTATAAAAACAAGCTTGTCATGGAGTCATCTTCGCAGTTGTTCACGGTGAGGGAAGTGATTTAGGTGAAAAGACGGAAAGACTAATGGATTAATGCTAATTAGGCTATCACAGGGTGTAGTGATCTTCCGTTCCTTTTCAAAAACCACGTATGAGTTGTATTCTGACACGAATGACTGTAATCCGTTCCAAAAATGTATTAAAACAAAAAAGGTTAATTCACATCATGTCACACGGTAGAAAAAACAATACACTTGTACTTTTTCCTTACTGCTGAGAGGTCATGTGACACGCATACACAGTGAAGGTGCATTAAATAGCAACGAAGAAAATCAGAAATTTGCAACTTCACACAAATAAACGTAGAAACATTAATTCTTATTAGTTATTATCTTTTAGCTCTTACACTGGGGTTTTATAAATTTGAAAAAAAAAAATCGGTGATGAACGTCATAGGCTGCTTTCAGCTTTCAGGTGATGAAAGATGGATTGGTTCTGCTTTATATAAGTTCCTTATATTAATCAGTAGTTAATAGGTAATAAGTCAATAAGTCTTTTTAAGATGCTTACTGACATTAACTCCCCAAGTGTGAATATTAGTATAATTACACACACTAGATTAATGCCATGTCCACACTCATATGGATATTTTTCAAAATCTGTATTTTTTCCTCCTTTTTTTCATTCTGTAAGTTATCACTGGACACACTAGAGTGAAAAAACAAACAAAAACACTTTGAACTGTGGACACCGTGGATCATACTGGATGTAGAAGACACAGAGGCTGTAATCGGTCAAAAACATGAGCAGCAACAAGTAAGATTAATTAATTAATTAATTCAAGTGACGATCTGGGATGTTGAAGTGTATTCTTTACATTTGAAAGGTTTTGCCCAGTAGAGGGTATGCACGTGACATCACCACTAGCGGAAGTCACCGTGGTTACGTCCACTGAGTGGCAGAAAGAGGGAGATGAGTAGCGGTTTTGGCTTGAATACTGCGAAAACTTTAGAACAATCTAAAAAATGGGGAAGAACTGTTGTGTCATTGATTGCACGAACAGATTTAAAAAGCACTCGGAGCTATTGTTTTAGCGGCGACCTAAAGCCAAAGACAGAAGAAGCAGAAGGATCGCTGCAATTCGTAGAAATAACCGGAATCCAGGCAACAAAACCTGGATTTGTGGTTGCCATTTTGTGTCAGGTAACGTTTATTTATGCTGTGTTCTTACGTAAAATCATACCTTAAATTACATATCGTTTTGGCTAACGTTACTTCTTAGTAACGCTCTTAATGTTAGCATCTGTCATTTAGTTCTATGTTTCAGAACTGAAATGTTTTTGTCTTCAGTTGTGCGATTCTGAACCTTGTGCTCGACAGGATTTGTAAACTAGCTTAAACTGAGGCTAACCTAGTTTTCCAAATAAGGGGGTACTCTAGCACAAAGCTGTTGTAGCTGTGTTGTATCAAGTATTTGATGTGAACTCTACTTAAATCTCCACAGTACCAGTAGATCATCCACTCACTTGGGTCAGTACTAAGGGTTCAACTCCAGTAAATCAGTAGTGAACTGTGAGCACTACTGCTGGGCCTTTACCTTGGCAATCACCGCAAAGAAAATACATCTGCACTGACAGAAAACCTCAAAAACAATAGTATGTTGAATTGAAAGCACTCACCAGCTGTAATCCTCTAATTAACGATGATGAGGACGTCAACAACTCTTTGCTTTTGTATGCTTTCAGCCTTTGCATTGTGGATTTTCCCGGTGTTGAAATCAGGTTCATATAAATGTCAGGATATGTGATTTCTGTCCACATATCAGTGTTCGTAGACCACTTGTTGTTTGGTAGCTTGTATGGATCCATGTCCAGTCCAGTTGTCAGTTATAAGTTAGTTCCAGTTATATTCCACATTTTTCTCGGTCTCGCTGTAGTTACTGCTATGCTCCGCCATGTTGAGCCGGTTTGTTTTTGCCACTCAGTCTGACTTAGAGGGGCGTGGCCCAGGGGGAAGTGACGTATGTGCATTCCCTCTATTCATTTTCTTCTGTTTTGAGATTCATATTCGAAACAATTACATCAATCAGTCAATCAATCAATCAAACCACATCAGCGATACTGACCTTGATCTGCTGCAGGTCATACACTGACTCACACACCTGTATGAACTAGAGTTCATGTTTCAGATGCATGGTCATCAAATACAGCACTAACAGAATTGCATTGTGGGAATGGGTATTGCATGCAGCCGCAGCAGCAACAAACATGGCGCCCAAACGAAAGTGGTTTGACACAGATTCGGCAAGAAAACCAGTCAGATCGCTACTACATAAAATTCTCCAGTCCACCAGGGTAGTTTTAAAGAAAAGGCCCGAGTGACAAATCGGTTTGTTATGTAAATGGAAAGACTAATAGATTAATGATATTTAGGCTATCACTTAGGTTTTATAAATTTGTGATGAAAGTCAAACGCTTCTTTAATATTTCCTATTTGATATTTGTGTGATTCATCCAAGCAGTAAATTCACAGTCCCTGTAAATACATAGGTCAGCAATTTAATAACGGACCTATTATTTATATGGAAAGTATTGTTAAAGAGCCACAATGAAATAATTGTACACTGTGTGACATTTATTTTTCTTTTTTTGGTTGACTTATTTCTTCAGTATATTGGAGTGTTCTGTTTAAATTTGCCTTTGGTTCACCTTCACCTTTTGTCCCTACTGAGGTTTGAAGTAAAGTCTATCTATCTATCTATCTATCTATCTATCTATCTATCTATCTATCTATCTATCTATCTATCTATCTATCTATCTATCTATCTATCCTTCCTTCCTCCCCATCCATCCAATCTTCCTTCCGCCCTTCCTTCCTCCCTATCCATCCATCGTTCCTTCCTTCCACCCATCCATCCATCCATCCATCCATCCATCCATCCATCCATCGTTCCATTCATCTTTCCTTCCGTCCTTCCTTCCTTCCTCCCCATCCATCCATCCATTGTTCCTTCCTTCCACCCATCCATCCATCCATTGTTCCTTCCTTCCACCCATCCATCCAATCTTCCTTCCACCCTTCCTACCTCCCCCCCCACCTTCCTCCCCATCCATCCATCCATCCATCCATGCATCCATCCATCTTTCCTTCCTTCCTCCCCATCCATCCATCCATTGTTCCTTCCTTCCACCCATCCATCCAATCTTCCATCCATCCATCCATCCATCCATCCATCCATCCATCCATCCATCCATCCATCCATCCATCCATCATTCCATTCATCTTTCCTTCCATTCTTCCTTCCTCCCCATCCATCCATCCATTGTTCCTTCCTTCCACCCATCCATCCAATCTTCCTTCCACCCCCCCCTTCCTCCCCATCCATCCATCCATCCATCCATCCATCCATCCATCCACAGAAAGTACACTTTCAAACCACCACATCATTGTGACACTGCCCTGTGGCGGTTGGTAATCGTTGTACTGTTCATTTTTCTGGTTTGCGACAACACAGTCATAACAACAGCCTACAAATCTATAAATCTGCAAGTCATCCACACACCCTTGTTGAAGCAGTTCCTCTACTACACTTTCTGAATACGAGTTGTGGTTCTCTGGTTTTTCCACAGGGCGTTCAGTCTGAACCGGCCACTTAATTCCCTCAGACTTCTTTGTTTGTTGTCAGTTTTATTTTTGCCAAAGGGCTGCTTTTCTTGTACAACAAACGGACACATGGTAACCCTCCCGTAGGTCATTTGTTTGAAAGCATTACTCATCAATGGGCGGGGGCGGCCTGTTGCAGCAGAGGGTCATTCACCCTAACATGAAATTATTCATAAGTGTATTCGACTCCGTGTCCCCTTTACTCATGTGTGTCATACGGTGTTTTACGCTTGTTTACGTTTTTTTCCAGGTACATATCGGTTACCTGAGCCTTGGACTAATAATCTGCATCCCGGGTACATGTGAGCGGGAATCGAGTATCAGCAGGACATTTGAAAACAACACCATCAAAAACACTCAGTGCGGCTGATAACACCAATCCCTGATCCTAACAAAGCAGCATGTGTGTTTGGAAGAGTCTGGCTCAGAGTTTCAGGTGGAGGCAGTCCGTCTCCGTCTTCCAACCGCAGGATTTGTCTCATCTCTGTTGCGGTTTGAGATTTGTCTTCTGATAAAAGATTCAACAAAACCATCATTGTCTGGGTTTTGGTTTTGAGGATGTCAGTTTAGGCCTCTGGGGCATCTTTTACTACACTTACTCCTCTTAATTGTATTCTCTGTCTTTTTTGAGCCATTGTTTTAACATTTGCATATTTCAGGATTTTTTTTTTTTTTTTTTTTCGCTAAGAACAATATTTCAACATGTCTGTTACTTGTGGTCACAAAAGCTTCACAGTGGATGTGCTGTTGGGGGCTTTTCTTCATCTCCACAAAGCTAAAATGCAGACATAACAGAAATGTCGGAGGAAAAAAACAGTCACCCATTGACGCTCCCTACTGAGAACAAAGCTGAGGAAATGGCGACCAAAACCCTCTTTTTACAAATTTATAGCGCAGATCCGTTTTTCATCTTTTTAAGCATCCAAAAGGTTTTTTTTTGTCTCAGCTTTGTTGTGGTTTAAACTGTCGAGTACTTCAAATTATCAATTTAAGCTGAAACGTTCAGCCCGTAACCTCGCTTTCTCCTTTTAGCCTAAAATTTATTATTCAGATTTCTGGTTCTGAAGGTTTAATGTGTGTAAAACATGTTCTCAGTTTAAAAATACTTGAAACCAAAATCTCTATGATCTATGATTTCCAAAATTCCATAAAAATGGAGTTTGGAGCCTGATTATTAGCAAAATGACAATATTTTTAGACATTTAATACTTTTTTTCTCCAAAGCTTTTTTTTTTATGGAATTTTTATATTGTAACAATCATAACTATACAATTGAATGTATATAAAATTTAACAACATATTCATGCATCCCCAGTCTAAATGATGTCCCAACCCTGATGCACCTCATACTCCAACAACAATATATGTATGTACACATCCAAAATGAATACATAAAATAAAATTAATTCATCAAAATAAAATTTAAATATATATATATATATATATATATATATATATATATATATATATATATATATATATATATATATATTCTTAGTTACAATGATAAATTGTTTGTGTCCACCTTTTTAATATATGATAAGACAGGATGCCACATGGCTGCATTGTCTCTTGTGGTATATCTTATTTTCTCTAATGTCAGATAGTTCATAAGGTCTTTAATCCAGAGGTTGAATGTTGGAGGATTTCTGTCTTTCCATTTAAGTAGAATGAGCTGACGAGCTATTAAAACTGTGAAGGCAATGATGTTCTTAAAATTCTTGTTGAGGTGCGTATTCTGTGGAAATACTCCAAATAAGACATGTTATACTTTTGTGCTTGATCTTTGCTATTGACATACTCTTGTGTTGGGAGTCCAGGTTCTGTTACCATGGCAACACTTCAAGTTTGACCGAAATTATCATCAGTTTTTAATGATTAATTAGTAAATCCCTAGTGGAAATGGTCTGGGCTCTTTTTTTGTTTTTAGTCTAGACTTGTGAATGACCCAGAGACCCCCATCTAAGAATCACACAGTGCAGCTCTGAGGGGATTAATGGCTAAACTCTTGATTCTTTCTGCATATAATGCATGTGTTGTGGTAATGACTGGAAGTCTGCGTCAGATATGGGACAAAATCCTGCTGATACCCTCCATGTCCCTTTCCTATTGATCCCATTAGTGTTATGGAGTTAGCGCTCTGCGGCTGGCTAGATGTGTGTGTTCTGAACTACACATTTATTGACTTAGTGAGTTCAGGGAGGAGCTCGTGTCAATAAGCTGGCCTGCCCCATGCTGGCTGCACCATATGGAGAGGTCTGGTTGTAATTCGTGGGACAGACCGGGGCATAGTGCCAGGGAATTAGAGAGGCGGGCGGCAGGAGACATTTTAATTTGTGCTGCCATGTGCAAAGGCATGCACCTCCAGCCTGGGTCCGTTCCTGTGATTAGGCCAGCCGGCATATTCTTAGAAGAGAGGAGGAGCAGGAAAACACGGGCAAATGTAACAAGACTTAAGAAATAGCACTGATTGAATTACACGAACCGTCTTAATGTAATGATGAGACACGGAGCCACATCTTGACTTCACCTCTGAGAGAAAAGTAGATGCTATTTTTTCAGTTGGAGTGTAGCTTTGATTAAATTTACAGATTTGATATGTTATCTTTACGAGGGTTTGCGTTCTGCTTTATACTGAGGCTGCGTTTCAGGCCGGTTTTTGAGTCATGACTTCAAACCACGACTCACGACTTCGTAGCATTCCAGGCAAGTCACGCCAAACTGCATTAGTGCAAGGAATTGTGGTAGTTAGATGTAAACAAACCAGCATGGCGTTATGACCAGCCGTACATTATGCTCATTTACAGTCATTCCTATCGCCAAAGGTGTTTGTTCTTTGCTTATTTGAGGGAAACAGAGGAGGAAAAACAGCGCATAAGCCAAGAGAAGCTGTTCTACCTTTTATGTTACGTTATTTGTATATTTGAATACGTATCTGGTTTTCATTTATTCTTGCACTCCATGGACTGAAAACTAGCTAACGCTAAAGTAGCTGTTGATGATGCAGAACATTTGTGGATAAATAATGTCAGAACAACACCTTGTTTTAAAAAACAATTTGCATAAACACCGCATCCATGGGGGCCGCCATTGTTGTTTGACGGGCTATGTGACGTCAGAGCCCGGAACTGGGAGAGCATGGATCTAGTATGAGTTCACAGGTGGGAAGTCACAGGTTTGACTGCCGTTCCAGTGAATTTTCACCAGTAGAAGGTTGGAAAAACATGAGTTACGGGTGGCCTAGAACGCAGCATGAGGGAAGGACAGTTGTTGACGTTAGCTAACTGCATTTCCAAGCTAAGGACATGATGATCACAGGCTGTACACTAGTTTCTACAAACAGGACTTGGATCAGATTTTATGTGAAAATCTTTGCATTCATCCCTCAGTTCTATAATGCTTCTGATCTGCTCCTCTACAGCAGCAACAACAGGGATGTAGAGTATACAGTGTTCGTTGTCTCAGTCTGTAGTAGATGGTAGATGGTAGTTAGATGTAAACAAACCAGCATAGCCGACTGTACCTTATGCTCATTTACAATCATTTCTATCACCAAAGGTGCTCGATCCTTGCTTATTTGAGGGAAACAGAGGAAGAAAAACGGCGCATAAGCCAAGAGTAGCTGTTCTACCTTTTATGTTACGTTATTTGTATATTTGAATACGTATCTGGTATTCATTTATTCTTGCACTCAATGGATTGAAAACTAGCTAACGCTAAAGTAGCTGCTGATTATGTAGAACATTTGTGGATAAATAATGTAATGTAATAAACAATTTGCATAAACACCGCATCTGTGGGGGCTGCCATTGCTATGCGACGTCAGAGCTCGGAACTGGGAGTACATGGATCTAGTATGAGTTCACAGGTGGGAAGTCACAGGTTTGACTGCCATTCCAGTGAATTTTCACCAGTAGAAGGTTGGAAAAACACGAGTCACGGGTGGCCTAGAACGCAGCATGAGGGTCGGACAGTTGTTGATGTTAGCTAACTGCATTTCCAAGCTAAGGACATGATGATCACAGGCTGTACACTAGTTTCTACATACAGGACGTGGATTAGAATTTATGTGAAAATCTTTGCATTCATCTCTCAGTTCTATAATGCTTCTGATCTGCTCCTCTACAGCAGCAACAACAGGGATGTAGAGTATACAGTGTTCGTTGTCTCAGTCTGTAGTAGATGGTAGATGGTAGTTAGATGTAAACAAACCAGCATGGCCGACTGTACCTTATGCTCATTTACAATCATTTCTATCACCAAAGGTGCTCGATCCTTGCTTATTTGAGGGAAACAGAGGAAGAAAAACGGCGCATAAGCCAAGAGTAGCTGTTCTACCTTTTATGTTACGTTATTTGTATATTTGAATACGTATCTGGTATTCATTTATTCTTGCACTCAATGGATTGAAAACTAGCTAACGCTAAAGTAGCTGCTGATTATGTAGAACATTTGTGGATAAATAATGTAATGTAATAAACAATTTGCATAAACACCGCATCTGTGGGGGCTGCCATTGCTATGCGACGTCAGAGCTCGGAACTGGGAGTACATGGATCTAGTATGAGTTCACAGGTGGGAAGTCACAGGTTTGACTGACATTCCAGTAAATTTTCACCGGTAGAAGGTTGGAAAAACACGAGTCACGGGTGGCCTAGAACGCAGCATGAGGGTCGGACAGTTGTTGATGTTAGCTAACTGCATTTCCAAGCTAAGGACATGATGATCACAGGCTGTACACTAGTTTCTACATACAGGACGTGGATTAGAATTTATGTGAAAATCTTTGCGTTCATCCCTCAGTTCTATAGCTAATGCCTCTGATCTGCTCCTCTACAGCAGCAACAGCAGAAATGTAGAGTACATGGTGTTCGTTGTCTCAGTCTGTTATTGTAACCGGTCAGTGTGTTTTCTGTACAAGTGCAGTCACAGCTGTTTTGTGAATGTCTGGTTTTGACGATAAAAAGCACTGAAATGTTAATATTTCTCAACTAATTTCAATGCAGTTTTTGTTCTCATGATTATAATCTGCTTTAAGACACAGTATATTATAAACATGATATAAACTCCTACAGTTAGCACTTGTAACTACGCTCACAGTTAAATGTTAGTGACCACATCACTTATCTGGACAATATCACTTGACCATGGACATCCATGGACTTAAAATAATATGTTGTTGGATTTCTCAGAACTTGTAAAGGGATTTTTTTCCCATTATTTTATGACTTTACACTAACTACTTGCAGGGATATAATACCAAAATTTCCTAAATATTCATTGTTTTTCCGAACCGTTTAGTCCTCTAAATATTATTCAGATTTCAAAGAGAGAAAAAACTGCAAAATCCATTGAGGATTAGTAAATAGTCTGGCCTTAATGAATGTCCTTCTGCCACTGTAATGCCACTTTCACACAGAGATCCTGGAAAAAAGATCAGATGTTGATCCCAATTTTTTTCGACCATTGACTGATTTCCACAGCCACAGGAGTAACAGAGGTGAGACAGGCTGGACTTTTACACAGTGGACCTGCATTCCGGAATCAAAAGGGTGGTGACGCAACACAGTGTATTGCATAACTTGCGCGTTGGAAGTACCCCGAGCATAACGGTGTTGCTAACCTCTCCAGAGTCTTTCACCGTTCCACAAATGTTAGCATGGATAGAGTCCTCCGCCCAAAGTGACAACAGCTCATGGATCTCGGTGTCCTCCGCAGTTTGACATCTTTCTGGTTGTACTGATATATTTATTTACAGTACACGACCCACACTCATTTTTAAATCCCCCCAGTGCAGGGGTCGCACACACAATACGTCATCAAAATGACACCTTGGTTGCGTAATGAGCGGTGTTCCTTTACATAGCATTCTGGAGTCATGATTCCACCTTTATCATGGCTCTGTTACTACTTCCAGAGGTGACAGAGGTGGGAGCAAATGATCCCACCATTTTGTTTACATAGATGTCATTCCGGAAGGAAGGTGAAATTTTCCTGTGACAGAAGTGCTGTGTAAAAGAGGCTGAAGACGCTAGCTAACATTAGCTAGCTTAGCACACAGTTGCTCGGCATCAATGGAAAACATGTCTAAACCAGTCTTGTTGGTGTTTGTTTTATGTTGTATACAGTTCTCATTCAGCTTCAAATGATTCACAAACATCTAACTTAAAGTTACCATAAATAATGTTCAACCATCATTATTTGGTAACAAGTGCATGCTAAATGAGCTGGCTGTGAAGGTAAGTATCTGGTACTTCATAACTGTTACGACAGGAGTCATTTCTTTTGGTTTGTCTCTTGGATAGCATTAGGTATGTTTCCATAAATGTGTTTAAAGTGCATTTTGAAACTTTGCACATGAAAATATTTATGCAAGCAGCAAGTAAATGCATACCGAGATAATGGAAGCACTTTTTTTTTGACTAAATTTGACATAAGTAAGGTTTAACTCACATGACTGATCAGCTGATTGATCAGATGTTTTCTGCATCCTCCCAGATATTTGGCTAAAATGTGGAAAACACATCTGGTACAAGTACTGTGGAATGATCAGACCAGGTACTTCCTCTGTTTTATCTGAAAAAAACAAACAGATGGAAAACAACTAACTATAGGATGTTCTTCCTCAACTCTGTTTATTAGAGCCATGTGTATAGCCATGTAGCCTATAGCCCCACCTGCTGGCAACACAACACAGCCTACTTTGTTCACTCTAAACCAGGAATGGAAGCGCACATAATTTATCATTTTTGTTTGCGTGTGTTTTTGAAAGTTCACTTTAAATTCACATGAAATTTTATGGAAATACTATTGTTCAAAACCTGAGTGATATGCCAAATACGAAGGCTTGACAGACATGGCAACAGTAACTAAGGGGGGGTGGGGCTTAGCCAAGGGTCAATTACAGTGCGCTGAAGTCCCACCCCTTCCGGTTGTGCCCCACGGGTCAAATATTATGCATCATTTACACATATGTTTGTCAATTTTAAAAGGTAAGAAGTGGTGCCAGGCACAACAAACCCCGCCCCTCGCATATATTGTAGTTTATTTTGGCATCGATCCAGCTGATGTCATCATGTCTGTACCAAGGTTATTATCGTTAACGAAAACTAACGAAAAGACGAAAACTAGAATTGACAAAACATTTTTGTTAACTGAAATAAATAAAAACTAGAATTAAAAGAAAAAAAACGATAACTAACTGAAACTGTATTGTGTGTTTACAAAACTAACTAAAACGTATAAAAATTATGGATAAAATTCCCTTCGTTTTCGTCTTTGTCATTGTCGGATTGATATAAAATCAATTTATTTCCCTCAAGCAATTTTAGCTGCTGGCACCATATGATATTTAACGGTCCGTCACTTCTCGTCACTTGTGGTTTCCAGTCGTCTTCTGGTCCCCACTCTACCTGGAAACATGGAGACTAAAGTTGGGAGAAAGCAGCAGAGTCCTGTCTGGGATTTATTTGAATACGATGAAGAAGAAGATAAAAGATATTTTTAAAAAAAACTAAACTAAACTAAAACTAAGCATTTAGAAAATACCATAAACTAATAAAAATTAGCAAACCTGCTCTAAAAAATGAATTAAAACTAAAAAAAAAAAAGTCAAAACTAAATAAAACTAAACTATAATGAAAAATCCAAAACTATTATAACCTTGGTCTGTACATGTGCTGATGTCAGCATATTAATTGCCTCTATATATGTGCCAAGTTTGAAGTAAATTGAAACAAAATTGATGTTTTTATAGACATTTGAAATTTTGGCCATTATAAGTCAATGAGAGAAGAAAAAATATTTTGAAAATTCATTAAAAAATTGAACTTTGACCTACTTTTCCCAAAATGTAATGACATCTATTCTGGGACACTGGCAATCTATAAACCCAATTTGGTATAAATTCAACCAACAGTTTTGCTGCTACAGATATTTGAAATTTTGCCCATTATAAGTAAATGGGGAATTTTTTTTTTTTTTTTTTAAATTCATAAAAAATGGGAAGTTTGACTTACTGTTCCCAAAATATAATGAGAATTATTCTGGGTTACTGGCAATCTATAAACCCAATTTGGCATGAATTCAACCAATATTTTGCTGCTAGAGTGTTAACAAATAAACAAAGAAACAAACCTAACCCTTTGGGGGTAAAAATCAAGAAAGAGACTCCAACTCAAACATTATGCACCTGCAGATTTTCAGCTACTTACTAAACCATTTAAAGTTCCAACACTCTACTTATACAAGATTATTTTTAATGTCACTTTTGTTCCTTACAGTGAAACCCAACCCCTCGCAGCTCTGCAGAGCTTTTAGCTAATTTTTGTACAGTTGCTTTTATCGCTGCAGGCCCTGGTACTAATGCAAAATGCCAGAGGTAACAACTGCAGAGCCACAGAGACAGCGTCTGCAGAGGCCAAAACAAAAAGAAAAGAGGGATATTCATGCACAAACCTCTGACAAGTGAAATAACACTGAAAATAAACGCTAACGTCACTTTGACTCCATGTCTCCCAGATGATGTTTTGTTATGAGGATTGTGGTCGTTGCTCGTGCACGTGCTGTAACCTCAAGTCTATTATCCCAAAAAAAGAAAATACTGACGGCAATAATATTTTTTCAACCACTTGTTGCTGTTAGAATCATAAACGCTACTCTGCACTCTGCAGGAAAGCATTTATCCTGAAACAAAGGGATCCCATCAGACTTGTTTAGAGTTATGTCATCGTTTTTGAAAAACTGCCTATTAATTGGGATTTCGAATGATATGAATAATATCACTGAACGACGGTGGATTTATTTAGCCGTTTTTGTGTGTGTGAAAAAGTGTGTCCCTTTTCAGCTCAATATGAGACGCGTACTTTTGTTTCTAAATACAGGATGATTACTTTTGGCAACCCTAGTATCAGCTAATAACAGGATTTTTTTTTTTTTTTTTTTTTTTGTAACTTATATTTTATTAATTTTAAAAGAACAACAAAATGAAAACACAACCATATGAACATGTCTGGGTAACACAATCTTACCAGTTATTTTGCTTATATAATGTCCATTTTTTTCCACTTTTTGTTCATTTGTGGTTCTTGTAGTCTCAATCTGTGTGTTAGTTTTTCCATTAGACATATGTCCTCAATCGTAGTTATCCATTGATCCTTTGATGGCACGTTCATCTTCCCTCATTTCCTTGTTATACATTTTTTTGCAGCTATCAACATCACCTTTACCAAATATTTATTGTATTCACGTATAGTGCCATCACCAAAGTTGCACAAATAAAGAATTTCAGGAATCTTTGGAATTGTGTGTACCCTAATACTTGACATAGGACATTGTAGATCATTTCCCAATATTCCGAAAGTTTTGAACAGTTCCAAAAAACATGAGAATGGTCAACATCCATCTCCCCGCATTCTCTCCAACATTCCTGATGCCTCTGGAACTGTTGACTTTGAAACTTGGGTGTAATAAAAAATCTTATAAGATTTTTCCAGGCAAATTCCCTCCATGTCCGAGAGCTAGTAGTAATAATAACAGGATTATTATGCGAATAGTATGCATATTTAGGGATGGGAATCGTTCTCAAAAAGAACCGGTTCCCAGTAGCTCGATTCCTTGGAATCGTTTGCCTGCCTGCTTTACGATTCTGCTTATGGATTCCGCCTTCATTGTGCATGCGCGATGACGTCACACGTACGCTGGATTGTTTTGGTCAGAACGTAGCCAACATGGCGTTGAGGCAGAAACGGTCTAAAAAGACGACACCAGGTCCACTTACTTGAACACTGTCAAAGCTTCCATGTCTTCCAAAGGGTGGAATCCCTCCAATATCCTCAAACATCTGTCCACAGCATGTGAATCATTTACAGGAATGTCACGTATTTGATACATAGCGGTGCTTGTGAACGTAGCGGCAGAGTGAACGCCGGGCTGGTTCCGGTGTGGGCAACAAACGCCGTAACTCCTCAAATACAA
The DNA here is from genome assembly GCF_902148855.1 of Sphaeramia orbicularis. Classification (NCBI taxonomy): domain Eukaryota; kingdom Metazoa; phylum Chordata; class Actinopteri; order Kurtiformes; family Apogonidae; genus Sphaeramia; species Sphaeramia orbicularis. Next base: position 37,197,145 of record NC_043969.1, read on the forward strand.
GTTTCCGAAGGTAAGAAGGGAAAGGAAATGAGGTGCACAACAATGGGATACAAACCGAGCCGAGTCGAACCGGTTCCACGTAGTAGAAATGCGGCAATAGAGGAATTAGGAAAGCGTCTTTAGTTTCACTCCCTCCCTGAACTGGGTCCGGCGTCATCTGTTCTTATTATTTGTACATACTGTATATGTTCTATTTTCTGTGTAGAGATGGAAATACAAAAGACAGTTAATGCAAACACACTAGTGCTCCTTTGTTCCCTCACCTAATGAGAATCGATAAGAGAATCGATAAGGAATTGAATCGATAAGCAATATCGATAATGGAATCGGAATCGTTAAATTCTTAACGATTCCCATCCCTATGCATATTGCATATTTATTTGCTATAATGATGATATATTATCTTGCACTGTATGTGTGTGAGCCAAATTAAATCATGATATATTAGTGTGAATGTTTTGTCTTTAGTGGAGGCGGTCATCAAAGAATAATGTCAAATCGAGCTCCGTGTCTGTGATTATCTCATCATGAAAAGTCAACTGGTGTAATTCTGCGGATGGATTTAGTCCGATGGGATCTGCTGTAACCTCTGCTGGCTCTGGTGATGAGGGAGCACCTTAGCATCTCCACGGTGACAGATTCCCATGAAGGGAGCAAAGCTGCAGAAGAAGAAGAAGAAGAAGAAGAAGAATGTCGCATCCAGGGATTAATAAAATGGAGAAAGAAGAAAAGTGGAAAATGTGGAACTTCTGCAGCACTGGGAAGTTAAACTCCAGGATAACTGTTGAGCTATAAAGTTTAATCGACTTTTTTTTTCTGGAGGGACAATATTAATGCATTCCTGTATTTTTAAAAAGCTAAATGTTACTCCGAGCCAAACAGAGATGCTTGAAAGCCTCTATTTGCTTAATCCTGTGAGGCAACTGAGAGCAGAGTAAATTCGCTGGAGGCTTGGCAGGTGTAAAACCGTAAGCATTCCTCTATTTCCGAGACAATGGGATTATGGGATATAGACTGTGAAATATGTCCAAACCCTGGGCAGCCTGGATGTAGGGAAAGAGCTTGGCCTCATTAGTGTGCTGCAGAAAGGATGGCAATTACCATTTCTTAATCCCACAGGAAGACAGCGGCCGCTCACCGGGGACTTGTTAGGTGTGTGATACACTGTACGTAAAGGTGACACCTTTCTCTCATCTGAGAATCCAAATCATGGATGTGCTCCTTTTCCTGGTGAAGAACACTACAGACTGAAAGAAAATGACTCCTGAGGTTTTAACGTCTTACAAAACCTCGAAGTAAGAAAGAGAATAAAACTTTTGGAGAATGTAATGAGGATGTACACGGGAAAAAGTGAAAAATCTTACCAAGTGTATTTTTTGTCTTTTTTAGTTAAATTATTTCATCACATTTAAAGTAAGACATAATTTGAGAAGTATTGAAGTCACTATTAGATACATTGGAATTCAGAGGGGGTCTTTGGGGGGGGGGGGGGGGGTGTCTGGGGATTTGTGTTCAGGGGAGACCCACACGATGTTATTAAATCATGTCAGAAAATATATGTAATGTGTTAAAACCTTAATAAAGATATGTGTTAAAAAATACATAATTACCTAAAGAGTAACTTTTCAGTGAGATATAAGAACTTATTTTTAGACAACAGATCTTGAAAATTTTATTTCAAGAAATCTTACCAAGATAATTTTCACTTGTTCTATTGGCAGATTTTTTGTTTTTGCTTGAATGAAGCCAAAAAAAAAAATCTTCAATTAAGCAAAAAAAAAATCTTCAATTAAGCAAAAAACCCCAAATCTTAAATTAAGATAAAAAAAATCTTGAATTAAAGCAAAAAAAAAAAAAAAATCTTGAATTAAGAAAAAAAAAAAAAAAATCTTGAATTAAGAAAAAAAAATCTTGAATTCAGCAAAAAAAATCTTGAATTAAGCAAAAAAAAAAAACATGATCTTAAATGAAGCTAAAAAATCTTGAATTAAGCAAATAAAATCTTGAATTAAGCAAAAAAAATCTTGAATTCACCAAAAATATCTTGAACTGAGCAAAAAAAAAATGTTGAATTAAGAAAAAAAAAATTGAATTACGTCAAAAAAAAAATCTTGAATTGAGCAGAAAAAAATATCTTGAATTAAGCAAAAAAAAAATCTTGAATTAAGCCAGAAAAAAATCTTAAATTATGCTAAAAAATCTTGAATTGACCAAAAAAAAAATAGAATTAAGCCAAACAAAATCTTGAATTAAGAAAAAAAATCTTGAATTCAGCAAAAAAAAATCTTGAATTAAGAAAAAAAAATCTTGAATTCAGCCAAAAAAATCTTGAAATAAGTAAAAAAAAATCTTGAATTAACAAAAAAAAAGAAAAAAAAAAGAAAAAAAAAATCCTAAATTAAGCAAAAAAAAAAACTTAAATTAAGCAAAAAAAAAAAAAAAAAAAAAAAAAAAAAAAAAAAAAAAAAAAAAAAAAAAATATATATATATATATATATATATATATATATATATATATATATATATATATATCTTGAATTAAGCAAAAAAAAAAAAAAATCTGCCAATGAAACAAGTGAAAATTATCTTGGTAAGATTTCTTGACATAAGATTTTCCAGATCTATTGTCTAAAAATCAGTTTTTATATCTCACTGAAAAGTTAATCTTTAGGTGATTATGTCTGATCTGATTTTAAGTGTGATGAGATATTTGGACTAGAAATGAGAAAAATACATTTAGTAAAATTTAGATTTTTTTTTACAGTGTACTTAGTTATGCATGCGTTTCAGTGGCAAAAATGATTCTTCTTCATATCTTTCTCTCTGTCAAAAGCGGTGAAACGATCTTCTGTTTTACTCCTTTATTCTTATTATTGTCGTATGTTTATTCTGCGCTGTTAGATTCACCTTGTTTTTGTGATTTACAGATGCTGACAAAGAATGTCTGATGAATCTAAAGTACTGTGAACAGCCTTATTCCACCTTCAGCTTTGTTTTTGTTTCAGGGTTGACATGATCATACATATTTATCTGTCATTCTCTTTCCTTCACACACAACCAGAAAATACAGGAAATATGTGCACAGCCTTAAAAGACACAAAAAAACTGAACTAAATGTGTTGTAAAGGTTAAAGTCATGATTTAGTGTGACCTCTGACCCCACGACAAGAAGCAGCGCAAACAGTTAGAAACATCTGACGTGTGTTGAATGAAACCTGGTATAAAACATCAGAAGTTTATTGTATTAACCCATAAAGACCCAAATACCCACTGGTGACCAAAATCATCTTCCGATCTATAGTATTTAATAATTTCTGATCCACTAATCCTATCAATACATGTAAATAATTGGTGTAAAATACAGTTTGTCGTCTTTTCATAATCATCAGATATGACCCATTTGGACGTTAAGAGGCTCCGTAGTTACCATGGAAACACAGACATCTTCTACAACATTGATTCACCAGTAAAACCCATGGAGTTGGATCAATGATAGCGGATGGAGACACTTGGTTTATGTTCAGTTAATGATAGATTTGCTGAAAAATTCACTTTTTCTTCACTTTTCTCAGTTTCTGATATAATAACCCTCAACTTTAATCTGAGCTTTTATGAACATCTACATGATCAGTGAATTAAATACAGGACAAAAAACAGATTTTTTTTTTGTAAATATGCAAACTGTAAAGGATATATGCTGATAGAACACTGAAGAAAGGTTACATAGAGAGAAATATTATGGGTTAACTCAGTGGTTTCCAACCTTTTTTGGCTCATGACCCCATTTTAACATCACAAATTTCTGGTGACCCCAGACATTCAAAACAGAGACTTTGTTGTTTTTTTAGTTTTTTTTTTGCTAAAATTAATTTGGTTTTGATCATGTAATAGTTTGCTATACTATGTTGCAAATAAACGTTAATTTTAGACAACATTTAGTCTATATAATGTATATTATTATGGACAGAGGCAGAAAAGCCAGGTGTAGATTACTGCACAAAGTGAGAATTTGATTTTCCTTGGTCAGGATATGTACAGTCAGTCCAACTGTGATTTACAAGGATGACAATTAATACTGAACAAACAAGAACTCAAACTATGAACTAGAAAAGCACTCGGAGAGCGCAGAGCTCTGCCAAGCGCAAAAATTCCCCACATAATCGGTGATACAAATCCTACATTTATTTTTTAAAATAAAATCCGCCTTCAGGATCAGATCCGGATCAGCCTTTGAAATGTGATAGAGGACCCCATTGTCAATTCCTGAGTTAGATTTCATGAGTTTTGGTCAATAATTAAGCGAGATACTGGGAAATGAAAATTTTGGCCCCATTTACCACAATGTTAACGAAAATTTCAAAGTGATCCAGAATCCAGGATTTCTTCCGGATCACCCCCAAAAGTTAATCATTTCTTCCTTATCCCATTTCCAACAAACCCTGAAAATTTCATCAAAATCTGTCCATAACTTTTTGAGTTATGTTGCACACTAACAGACAGACAAACAAACAGACAGACAAACAAACCCTGGCAAAAACATAACCTCCTTGGCGGAGGTAATTATGAAAAAGATGCAGCACTGCAAATATCTGAATCTTACCAAGTGTATTTTTCTCATTTCTAATCCAAATATCTCATCACACTTAAAATAAGACATAATCACCTAAAGAGTAACTTTTCAGTGAGATATAAGAACTTATTTTTGGACAATAATAATAATACTAATAATACTAATAATAATAATAATGGATTGGATTTATATAGCGTTTTTCTAGACATCCAAAGCGCTTTACATTATTGAATTAATTAAAAAATCTTGAATTAAGCAAAAAAAAAAAAAGAAAAAAAAATCTGCCAATGGAACAAGTGAAAATGATCTTGGTAAGATTTCTTGAAATCAGATTTTCCAAATCTATTGTCTAAAAATAAGTTTTTATATCTCACTGAAAAGTTACTCTTTAGTTGATTATGTCTTATTTTAAGAGTGATGAGATATTTGGACTAGAAATGAGAAAAATACACTTGGTAAGATTTGGATTTTTTTCCAGTGAGCATCTGAAACTGACCACGATGAACATTTGACAGATAAACAGAACCACAGTGCTTCAGTTTCAGCTTCACAGTTTGTCATGTCTTTTATGGATTTGGATTGTCTCTGTCAACTCACCATATATTTTTTATTAATAAGGTCGTTTTTTGTAATTTTTTTTCAATTACTAGAAATTTCAGGCAACCCCATTTGAATTCCAGGTGACCCCACGTGGGGTCCCGACCCCAAGGTTGAAAAACACTGCTTTATACATTATTTACATTATTTTATTCTAAACCAAATCATTAAATTTCATAATATGGGATTTCATAAATAATTCATTTTTGTTTGTTGTTGTTGTTTTGTTTGTTTTCATCAATTACTAGAAATTTCAGGCAACTCCATTTGAATTCCAGGCGACCCCATGGCTGAAAAACACTGGTCTAATTGGTGAATATTTAATGAAAATGCACAGATTGGGAATTTGGGTGGAAAAATATTATACGATTTTTATGACTCTGGGTCCAAAAACAAGCATTAAGAGGTGGGAACTAACCTTTGGAGGGCATGTGGATCAGCAGTAGCTAATCACTACCATTTATTTTAGGAATGTCAAAAACTCAAGTCATTCTGGAAGAACGTTCACAATTGTTCGGAATCTATATTTAAGACCACAGTCCCATTTGATGCTTTGACATCGTGTGAATTATGAAAGAGCTGCAGCATCTGAAACTGACCACAATGAACATTTGACAGATAAACAGAACCACAGTGCTTCAGTTTCAGCTTCACAGTTTGTCATGTCTTTTACGGATTGGGATTGTCCCTCTCAACTCACCATATATTTTTTATTAGTAAGTTTTGTTTTTTTTTAATCAATTACTAGAAATTTCAGGCAACCCCATTTGAATTCCAGGCGACCCCAGGGTTGGAAAACACTGCATTGAGGTGTGTATGTTTACATTAACCTAAACAGAAATGTATATCATATAAATGTTTTCACATAATCGATCTATTCAATTCACATCCAATACAAATTTAACATAGTTTGTCCATTTTGACCAAAGAGTGAAAAAAGATTCCCTTTGACCCTTAAAACGAAACGTCCACTTCTCCAGGTTCCTCCAAGGTTGAAAAACACTGGGTTAAAATTAAGAGAAATAAAAATGCATGGGAGATTTTCTTAACATCTATCAATGCGCAGAGATTTTTTTTTAAACATTTATCTTTCAGTTTTAGCTTTAGTAATAGTTTTTGTTCGTCATAATCACCCTGATGAAAAGCCAGTGACAATAGACAGAACTAATCAGCGCTGCGCCACTTCAGCATATATAGTGTACCTGTCATTTCCACACCCACTCATTACCGCCAGCATTAGTCAATATGTGAAATGTGAGCCTGTATGTGTCCGTGTTCGTGAGAGGGAAAAAAAAAAAAAAAAAAAAGATTATGCATGTGTGTGACTGTTTGGGGAGAGCCGATTCAGTGTTGCTAATGACTGCCTTCCCATGAGCTTAATCAAAGATTTGTACATTTAATTGCTGTCAAGTCAGCGCTCACCACCTGCCACGTCTTGCCACACATGTGCTCAACCCCCTCTCTGGGAGCATTTCCAGCTCCATCTATCATCCCTGGCTGAAGGCTGAGACAACACAGCCTGCTGGGCAACCTGCACTCAGCCGGGTCCAGCCAGGCCTGCACAGCATGGACGCCGAGAGGCTGCTCGGCGTGGCGGGAGGTCTGTCAGCACCTGGGCCTTACGCGGCTCAACCATTCCTCACATTATTAAAAACAGACTAGCCTAAAGCTGAAATAAAACCGCTCAGATGTATGTTGTTTGTTTTCTTCTCCTTCTTCTTCTTCACACCGCCGTCCTCTTGCCCGTATGGGACATAGGATACGGACTGGGACTGTATGTATCAAAGCAGGGGGAGTTCTCTGAAACGCCGCCGACCATGCACCTCTGCAGGCCTCACCCTTACTCCCACGCTAGCTACAAGGTTATTATCCTTAACGAAAACTAACGAAATGACCAAAACTAGAATTGAAAAAACATTTTCATTAACTGAAATAAATAAAAACTAGAAGCACTCGGAGAGCGCAGACCTCCGCCAAGGCAGATCAGTGGGCCCCCGTGGCCCCACCCCCACCCCCACCCCCGATCACCACCAAAATTTAACCCTTTCATGCATGAATTATGACAACCTTAATCAAGATTTTTTTCCTGAGTGTTTTATTCCTCTTTAAGCATGAAAAAAACAACGCAATTGAAATTTTTTTAAAGAACCTATTTTCATGGAGTTACAAAAACCATGAAGCAAAGAAACATGTACATCAGAAAGTGATATACTGTGTGACAACTATAAAATAAAAACATTTTTATTGCAGCTAATCTGATGTTTTCTCATATTTTAACATACTCTAAAACTTTTATTACTCACTTCATGGAGATAATATGCAAAAAAGAAAAAAAAAAGTGTGAGAAAAATGTTAATTATAGTCTAATAACAATTAGCAACTGATTTACACTAAAACATGTTACTGCAGATCAGGTTTATCAAGAACAGCAAAGTTACAGTAATGGTATGAATTGCAGTGTATTATGGGATGGTGCCAGTGGCGATTTCTCATAGACTACAACGGAAGCTCAGCCTCCCCTAAAATTACGCAAATTAAATGGTTAAATATGTACGGTTGTGTTGACATTTAATTGACTACAATGTGTTAGAACACGTTCATCTCACAGACGAGTTCGTTCAGAATCAGCTTCATCACAAATCATCAGACTCAGTGTTGTTCACTTCTCATACATTCTCGTTGCGCTGTTTTCTCATACATCTCTGCTCAGTGCATTTGTCCGTAGACGCCGGGCGTCTCTGGGCTTCAATGGGACTGAGTGGAACAGTTTGTTTCATTGCTTCAAAACTGGACGGTAATTGGATAAATGCCACGATGTTGTCCCGCCCCCGGACACCGGGTGTCTCTGGGGGTGAATGGAGCTGTGGGCGGAGCTCGGCTGGGCTGGATGCCAGGCTTCCACGTGCTGATTGGAGGATCAGTCGAAAGACTGAATACCGTTTGATTGACAGCTGTTTTCACATCTACTCCTTCACTGACACAGTTCAGTTTAATATCGTCACGCATTCTGCTGTGAAATCAAGAAAGAAACTACTACGAAATTACTTGTTCATTTCTTGCACTGTAAATAAAACACACTCATTGTACTTCCTTGTTTCAATTTAACATAATTTCAGCGTTTTCTTGTTTCAGTTACATAATTTAATCATTTCTTGTTCGAGTTTAATATCGTTTTGTAGATAGTTAAATCAATCAAACTGTCGGCTAGGTCGGAGTGAAAGGAGCGTCTCTTGTTTAAAAAGGCTGAAGTGTTACACCCACAACACAATGGGCCAAGGCCGTCTGAGCAGCCCAGCTCTGCTGGACATTCAGAGGACACTGGTCCAGTCCCTGGAAAAGACGCCTACTTGGTACGATAAGGTCACTGACCATTTTCTTAAAAAGGAATGGAGGGCCGAATTTATGTTTAAATAACTTGACTTTTTTTTTTTTTTTTTGATGTAAGCCGACAATGAGCTTCCCCTGTCTGAAAGATGAGCAGCCGCCACTGGATGGTGCATAAGCGTCCACTGTGTTGACTGATATGGAACTAAAACAACAAAATCCACGAATATACAAGAGAACAGCTGTAGAAGAACTGTCCACTGTAGTGATCGATATGCATGAAAGGGTTAATCATTTGTTCCTTGTGCCAGTATCAACATTTCCTGAAAATTTCTTCCAAATCCATCCATAACTTTTTGAGTTATCTTGCACACGGACAGTCAAACAGACAAACCAACGCCGGCAAAAACATAACCTCCTCGGCGGAGGTAACTATAATTTAAAGAAAAAACAACAGCTAACTGAAACTGTATTGTGTGCTTATAAAACTAACTAAAACATAAAAATTATGGATAAAATTCCCTTTGATTTTGTTTTTGTCAGTGTCGGATTGATATGAAATCGATTTATTTTGCTCTAGCAATTTTAGCTAGCAGCACCATATGACACTTCACGGTCCGTCACTTCTCATCACTTGTGGTTTAGAGTCATTTTCTCATCCCCACTTGACCTGGAAACATGGAGACTAAAGTTGAGAGAAAATAGCAGAGTCCTGTCTGGGATTTATGGGAATATAACGGCGAAGATAAAAGATTTGACGAAACTAAAATTAATACTAAAACTAAACTAAAACTAAGCATTTAGAAAAAAATGAAAACTGATAAAAACTACCAAACCTGCACTAAAAACTAATTAAAACTAACTGAATTAGAGAAAAAAAAGTCAAAACTAAATAAAACTAAACTATAATGAAAAATCCAAAACTATTATAACCTGGGTTGCTTCGGAGCGGCGCGTGAGAATCGGTGGTCTGCTTTGTCCTTCGCACGGCTCAGGATGGAATGCGGGCCTGATCTGTTATCAGTCCCCAGTTTGTTTTCCCAGCTGATGCCCACAGGCCTGGTGTAACGCCGCCGCAGTCTAACACGGGGCTGTCGCGACTGTTAGCTAATGCCTCTCACCTTTGGATTTGTGGGGCTATTACAGTAGCATGACAGACGTTAATAGTCCCCATAGGTGTGAACCTCCCAGGGAGAGACAGTGAAAAACGCAGCATCAGGTGGATTTTGAGTGAGTGAGCGGCGTAGGACTGTACAACAGGATCCAGAGCAGCATATGGAGGCAGTTTCATGCCCAGCTGGGTGGAACAGCTGATTCGATGCTCCTTCATGGAATTATATGTGCTGATGAGGCTCATAATTATCGAGGATTATGATTGGAAAGGGTGTTGTATGTACATCCCTGTTGCTGCGCTTATGGTGGTTTTTACAGGGTGGGGAAGCAAAATTTACAGTGAACATTTAGTTGTTTTTTCTCAGCAGGCACTACGTCAATTGTTTTGAAACCAAACATATATTGATGTCATAATCATACCTAACACTATTATCCATACCTTTTCACAAACTTTTGCCCATATGAGTAATCAGGAAAGCAAACGTCAAAGAGTGTGTGATTTACTGAATGCACTCGTCACACCAAAGGAGATTTTTAAAAAAAATAGTTGGAGTGTCCATAAAGACTGTTTATAATGGAAAGAAGAGAATGACTATGAGCAAAACTATTACGAGAAAGTCTGGAAGATACTATTAAAGAAGAATGGGAGAAGTTGTCACCCGAATATTTGAGGAACACTTGCACAAGTTTCAGGAAGCGTGTGAAGGCAGTTATTGAGAAAGAAGGAGGACACATAGAATAAAAACATTTTCTATTATGTACATTTTCTTGTGGCAAATAAATTCTCATGACTTTCAATAAACTAATTGGTCATACACTGTCTTTCAATCCCTGCCTCAAAATACTGTAAATTTTGCTTCCCCACCCTGTATTTTAAGAGGAAAAATTGTCTTTTGTGTGTAGGTTTTGTTCATTTGCGTGCATTTGTGATGTATTACATTAACCCATCAAGACCCAAACAGCCAGCAGTGATCAAAATCATCAACAGAGATAAAATGTTTAACCCTTTCATGCATAGTGGTCACTCCAGTGGACAGTTCTTCTCCAGCTGTTCTCTTGTATATTCATGGGTTTTATTGTTTTAGTTCCATATCAGCCAACACAGTGGACACTTAAATGCATCATCCCATACATTGTAATTCATACCATTACTGTAACTGTGCCGTTCCAGATAAACTTAATCTGCAGGAACATGTTTGAGAGTAAATCAATTCCTTGTTATTATTATGAGACTGTAATTAACAGGTTTTTTTAAACAAAAAGTTTCTTTTTGGGTTTTTTTCTTTTTTTTTTTTTTTTTTTTGCATATTATCTCCATGAAGTGAATAATAACTTAGAGCACAGGTGTCAAACATGCGGTCCAGGGGCCAAATCTGGCCTGCCAAAGGGTCCAGTCCAGCCCGTAGGATTAATTTATGAAATGTAAAAATTGCACTGAAGATATGAATCATTTTAGTTCAGGTTCCACATACAGACCAATTTAATCTCAAGTGGGTCGGATCAGCTAAATACAATAATAATAAACTATAAATACTCACAGCTCCAAATGTTCCTCTTCTAACTGTAAACATTTTTATGTAATTTTACTGTATTTACACTAAGACAAAAGATCATTTCACAAAAAAACACAAATAACCTGAACAAATATGAAAAATTTGAAATATCTGAAGTGTAACTTTACCAATATTCTGCCTCTTTATGAAATGTTTTGTGTGGTAGTTGATCCACTGTGATCTGTAAGTTGTAATTTATGTGTGTAAATGATAAACTGAGACGTGAAATTGTTAAAATTGCACTTAGTTTTCTGAAGAATTTCAGTTTGTTCGTGTTATTCACATTGTTTTAAAGGATAGTTGGTAGATGCAAACATTGTCATCACATAATTTTACATTTTTCACTCTAAAACATAGAAGAAAATTTGGAGTTGACATTATTTATATATTATTATGTTACTATTTTACTGGTCCAGCCCACTTCAGATCAAATTTGGCTTAATGTGGCCCCTGAGCTAAAATGAGTTTGACACCCCTGACTTAGAGTATGTTAAAATGTGACAAAATATCAGATTAGCGACATTTTTAAATATTTTATTCATAGTTTTCACACAGTATATCAGTAAATACATGTTTATTTGCTTCTAAAATTAAACACATAGTGTCTAGCTGAGTGGATATTTTTGTAATTCCATGAAAAATAGATTCATAAAAAAATTCAGTTTCATGCCTTAAGAGGAATAAAAACACTCACAAAAAAAAAAAAAAATCTTAGTTTATGCATGAAAGGGTTAATACCTGTTGATCCACTAATCCTATCAACACATGTTAATAGTTGGTGTAAAATACAGTTTGTCATCTTTTCATGGTCATCAGATATGACCCATTTGGACGTTCAGAGGCTCTGTAGTTACCATGGAAACACCGTCATCTTCTACAACATTGACTCGCCAGTAAAATCCATGGAGTTGGGTCAATAAAAGTGGTTATAGACATTTGTTTTAGGTTCAATTAATGATGAATTTTACCAACTTTTTCTTCAGTTTTCGCAGTTTTTTTGTAGAAGCCTCAAATTTAATCTGAGCTTTTATGAACATATATACGATCAGTACATCGAACATTGGAAAATAGCTGATTTTCACTGGAAAAATAAAAATATAGAGGATCATTTCATAGTAAATGGTGAAAAATCACTTAAAGGAGTGATATTTGCTTTTTTTTTTTTTTTAAATGGAATTATGCATTTTCAAACATTTCCCTGTGGTCTACATAAACTGTAAATGCTCTGCTTGGGTCTGAATTCTTCATTAATCCAACTCCACAGGTCCATCTTCAACAATATTTCTGAGTAATGACACCAGAAAGGTCGTTTTGAGCGCTGGCCCTTTAAATGTAAATGAGCCATTTCAGACCCCGCCCCTTCCAGGTTATTGGCTGTGCTGCTCTGTCCCATTAAACCAACAACTGAATATTTAAGGTAATCAGCTCGAAGTTTGGACATATTTTCAGTTTTTACTACAACCGCTGCTGCTGATAAACAATTATGTCGTACTTGGAGAAATGTTCGTCGGAAGTCTTGACCTTATATGTGCAAATGTTGTGCACTGTAAGCCCGGAATTTGTATTTACTAAAATGTTTTAATTACAATGCACTTAAATAATTGAAGTTTTATGATGTTACTATAAAATGTTTAGTATTTTCTACTAATTTGTAGACATAGTTGAAAGTACGAAAAAGTTTAAGTTGAATGGAATTAAATCATTAAGTTTTAGTCATGACCACACCTTTTTATCTTCCCGTTGCATTGTGGGTATTGGGCATGTTGTTGAAAAAGTGTTCTTTTTGTGTGCAGGGGTTCAGCGAGGTTGTGGTTTTAGTGTTAATTTGGATTTAATGTGTGTATGTCAGTGTTTATTGGCCTTTTTGTGTTTGTTTTTGCATTTTTGTAGAGCTGCACCATGAGTCAGAGCCAGAGGAAGAACAATGGCTTTACTGTTCATTTATGATTATTCTTGTTTTATGAGTTTTAAAAATTTTCATGTCTTGTCAAATTAAAAGCACTTCCTGTATTGACAAATGACATTGAGCTAACTTCCATTCATGTTACAATATATTAAATTGAATGATTTCGTAACTATTTTGGTCAGGAATATGATTTTGAGTTTGATGAACTTAAAAAAAGTTGTTTAATCAATGATAAATTAATCTGGCTGGAATTGAGAAAATTAGTCAGTGTAACCTAAAATGCTGAGTTGAATGGTTGGATAGTGGGGTTGATTTTACAACAGATTTAAAGTACAAATAACTTGTCTTTTAGTGTTTTCTACTTAATAGTTTAAGTTCAATACTTTTAGCATTAAAGTTGAACCTACTTAAACCAATTGATTAGTCGATCATTACTCAAATCATTTAAGTACAATCACTTGCCTCAAATTTTTTGAGTAAACTCTACTTATCCGGGCTTACAGTGTGACATGACTAGTTATAGACATAAAAAATTAAGCAGGAATTAAAACAGGTTGTAGAAATCCACTCGATTTTTGCCAAAATGAATATAAAGATAGCTTTGCAGCACCTGGAGGGTTCAAATTCACACTTTTTGAACTATTAGGGTCCAAATACACAAATAAAGGAAGCAAAGACTAATAAAAGTGGGTTTAGCAAAATATGACCCCTTTAATACCTGTTGCTCAACTAGTCAATACATGTAAATAATTGATGTAAAAAAAAACAGTTTGTTGTCTTTTCATGGTCATTTGATATGACCCATTTGACATTCAGAGGCTCCATAGTTACCATGGAAACAGTCATCTTCTACAACATTGATTCACCAGTAAAAGCCATGGAGTTTGATTAATAAAAGCAGTCGTAGACATTTGTTTTATGTTCAGTTAATGAAATATTTTACTGGAAAAGTCACTTTTTCTTCAGTTTTCAATACTGTAAGCCTCAAATTTAATCTGAGCTTTTATATGATCAGCACATTAAATATTGGAAAATACAGTCAGTACAAAATATAGAGGATCATTTCATAGTGAATGCTGACAAATCACTTAAGAAATGTTAAATGTAGAGAAAAACAATCATTTGGAAACTACCACAAAAGTAACACTGAGTCTTTATGGGTTAAGTGGAAAAATCCCTCGCTTACTTCTCTCTTTTGTCTGTAGAAACAATACACAGTGGTGGGAAAAAGGTTTCGTTCATCAACATGCATTTGTGATATATTACATTAAGAATAATTCTTAACCCATAAAGATCCAGTGCTACTTTTATGGCAGTTCCAAAATATTCTTTTCTCTATATTTAGCTTTTCTTAAGTGATATATCACCATTTATTATGACATTATCCTCTGTATTTTGCATTTTTCCAGTGAAAATCAGGTATTTTCCAATATTTAAAGTACTGATCATACACATGCTCATAAAAGCTCAGATTAAACTTGAGGCTTACAGTATTATACCAAAAAACTGAGAAAACTGAAGAAAAAGTGACTTTTCCAGTAAAATATATCATTAACTGAACATAAAACAAATGTCTACAACTGCTTTTATTATTCAAACTCCATGGGTCTTTTCATTAGTGTGTTGCATTCTTTACATTTTTTGTCTTCTCCAGATCATGACCGTCTTTAACCCTTTCACGCATGAATTATGAGAACCTTAAACAAGATTTTTTTTTCCTCAGTGATTTTATTCCTCTTTAGACATGAAAAAAAAACAATGTGATTGAATTTTTTTTACAAACCTAACCCAAAAATCATCCACTCAGCTGGACACCATGTGTTTAATTTTTTGAAGCAAAAAAACATACATTTATTGACATACTGCGTGAAAACTATGAAAATTTTTTTTTAAAAATTATAAAATTAATGCCGCTAATCTGATGTTTTCTCACATTTTAACATACTATAATACTAGTTGTTACTTACAGGGTGGGGAAGCAAAATTTACAATGAACATTTAGTTGTTTTTTCTCAGCAGGCACTACGTCAGTTGTTTTGAAACCAAACATATGTTGATGTCATAATCATACCTAACACTATTATCCATACCTTTTCAGAAACTTTTGCCCATATGAGTAATCAGGAAAGCAAACGTCAAAGAGTGTGTATTTTGCTGAATGCACTCGTCACACCAAAGGAGATTTCAAAAATAGTTGGAGTGACGGTCGTTATCAGGGTTCTGCAGAGCTTGATGATAGGCTTATCATTTGAATCAGGTTTGTTGGAAGAGGGATACATCTAAAACATGCAGGATACCGGCCCTCGAGGATCTGAGTTTGACACCCCTGATGTAGATGTTCATAAAAGCTCGGATTAAAGTTAAGGGTTATTATATCAGAAACAGAGAAAAGTGAGGAAAAAGTGACTTTTTCAGCAAAATACATCATTAACTGAACATAAAAGAAGTGTCTCCATCCACTGTCATTGATTCAACTCCACGGTGAATTAATGTTGTAGAAAATGATAGTGTTTCCATGGTAACTACGGAGCCTCTGAACGTCCAAATGGGTCATATCTGAGGACGGTGAAAAGATGACAAACTGTATTTTACACCAATTATTTACATGTATTGATGGGATTAATGGATCAACAGGTATTAAACAGTTTCACAGTTTTAGTGTTGACATTTATTTATCTTTTTTTTTTTTTTTTTTTTTTTTTAAGATCTTGGGTTTTTGTTTTTTGCTATCTTGAAATAAGAAACCAATTTCTTGTGATACAGGTAAATTTATTGATTATCTCAATACGTTTTGCTCCCAAGATAACAACAAATTATTTCATAAGCTTGCGAAGTATGTGTTTTGTTTTCTACAGATTACACACTAACTTATTGCAAGAACATGAGCTTTACGAGGGCTGTTCAATAAGTTCATGGCCTCACCCAGAAATACTGGTTGTTATAATACAGGATGTTACATTCTTTCGTGATGGGATAGTGATGCTTGAACATCGATGGACCAAGTGCATTGCTGTAAATGGAGATTATGTTGAAAAATAAAATATAAATTATCAGTCTGTGTTGTTCTGTTCTGGGTGAGGCCATGAACTTATTGAACAGCCCTCGTAGATAACAGAGGCAATTACACATATAAAACCATCTGGGCCTTATATATGTAACATATTTTGTCAGACTGGCCTAGATTCTTGCATTATATCAGGTGTTTAAAACACTTCCTAAATTCACAGAAGTCGCAATATTTCAGCCAGCGCATTTTTTTTGTTGCCATTTTAGAACAGCGATCCATTAGAGAGCTAATTTATTTATATATTCCAATAAATTATATTTAAATGATATTTTTATGGCATCTAGTAAGTTAAAATTTACAATATTTGCAGATGATACTAATTTGCTTTATTCGGGAGCAAATATGAAACAAATATTAGAAACTGTGGAAAAGGAATTGATCAAGTTAAAAAAAAATGGTTTGACGTAAATAAGTTATCACTTAATGAAGATAAAACAAAAATTATGGTTTTTGGTGGTGCTAGGGGAAATTATGATATAAAACTGAAAATTAATGAAATTGAAATTGAAAGGGTGTATGAAACAAAATTGATGACCATAAACTCTGTTGGAAACCACAAATGGAATACATCAAACGCAAAATGTCCAAGGCTGTTGCGATTCTTTATAAAACTCGGGACTTGTTAAGCAAAAAATGTTTGCATATGTTGTATTGTTCACTTGTAATGCCATATATGTCATACTGTGTGGAAATATGGGGCAATGTGTATAAAACTAATTTAGACCCAATAATTAAACTCCAAAAAAAAGCTATTAGAGTCATAAACAAAGCTGGTTATCTCCAATCAAGTAATCCACTTTTTGTAGAATCTGGTTTACTAAAATTTTTTGATATTGTATATTTAAAAACAATGGAATTTATGTTTCGCGTTAAAAGTAAAAACCTTCCTTTTTGTATTCAGAAAATTTTTAAGTTAAGAGAAGGACATTATAATTTAAGAGGGATGTTTGTGTTTGAAAAAGGTAAAGTAAGAACAAACGTTAAACATCACAGTGTTTCAGTTATTGGTGTCAAGCTATGGAACGAACTGAAGGATGAAGTGAAATTGTGTAGCTCACTGTTGAGTTTCAAAAAGAATTTAATTTGTCAAATTATGAACAGCTATGAAAGTAATATGATTACAAAATGACTTATAACACTGAATGTAGTATAATTTGTGTTTAAGTATTTACCTGCTGCAACTTCAGGTGTGGACTAAGGATGTGAATAGGAGAAGCAGAAATAAGCCTCCAGCTTCAGCTTCTTCCTTTTTCAGTTACAAAATGTGTTAATTTTATGTTTGTTTGTTTTTTAATATGTATGTGTTTTGTTTTTTTTGTTTTTTTTAAATATGTATGTGTTTTTTTTTTTTTTTTTTTTTTAAATATGTATGTGTTTTGTTTTGTTGTTTTTTGTTTTTTTTTAATATGTATGTGTTTTGTATTTTGTATTTAACTGAAATAAACATTCATTCATTCATTCATAAATATACTTGGTAAGGTTGCGTTAAAAGCTGATTTACCGTCACATGAATTAACTCTACTAATCGCTCATCGAACAGGTCGTTAGTTAATATTACTTATAACATGAGGTAAATATGCAGTATGTTACGTAACGTCATGTGATTAGACTTTATTATCCTGCCTCGTCTGTAAACGTGACCTCTGTTTGAAGTTCATTAGTGGTGAAAAGAGCAATCCAGATGATTCAACTTTTATTACTGTTTTGATCGAGAGGCCTCAAATGACTCATCTAATTACATGTTTTTATCAGATATTAATGATTTTCGCTGAATTCGTTAAGGGAATAGATGTCAGAAAGGTTTCAACACAACCACACTGGATTTCGTGCGGGACGTGGTGGCTCAGGTGCTACAGTTAATCCAATGTCATACCTATCGTTGAGAGTTCACTAATTATTCCATACAAGGCTCCGGGCTAGACAGAAAAAAACAGGCCTGACCTGTATTTGGGGGGGGGGAGTCACTTCCACTGTAAAGCTGGCAAGTCTGGACAAGGTTCTCTGTAAGCCTGGCATCTCCTGGGGGAATATGGCATGCAAGGTGTGATCCAGACCTGGTCCCGTGAGTCCTGGAGCCAGGGAGCAGGTGGAAGCCCGACTGCCTGTTTGCTGGGCTGTTCCCCGAGCTCATCAGCAGCAGCTTTTTCACCATCTGGAGGAAAGTGTAGAAGCTGTTGAGCCGAATTCTACTCCCTGCCGAAAACTGCCCCCCCCTTTCCTAAATCAGCCATGAAGAGGACAATGTGCACCGAATTCATCCTGTCACAACTTTTTCTCCTTTCTGACTGTAGGGTATGAAATTAACTGTGAATTATTCAACCTCTTAACACCATCACACATCATACAGCAATTAAGTAATTAACCCTTTCATGCATGAATTATTAGAACCTTAATCAAGATTTTTCTTCCTGAGTGTTTTTATTCCTCTTTAGGCATGAAAAAAAAAAAACAATGTGATTGAATTTTTTTTTTTTTTTTTTTTTTTAAATCAACCTGTTTTTCATGGAGTTACAAAAATGTCCACTCAGCTACACCATGAATTTTATTCTTGAAGCAAAGAAACATGTATTTAAAACCCAATATCATATAGTGATATGAAAACAGTGAAATGAAACCATGTTTAATGCAGCTAATCTGATGTTTTCTCACATTTTAACATATTCTAATACTAGTTATTACTCACTTCATGGAGATAATATGCAAAAAATAAATATTAACAATTGATTTCCACTCAAGAACCAATCAAGAATAGCAAAGTTACAATAATGGTATGAATTGCAGTTTATGAGATGATGCCTAAGTGTCCACTGTGTTGGTTGATATGGAACTAAAACAACAAAACCCATGAATATACAATATTAAAGCTGTAGAGTAACTGTCCACTGTAGTGACCACTATGCATGAAAGGATTAATAATATTGTAAGATATTGCAGTTATATTTTTTTATCTGTTTAACCCTCAGGTATCCCGTCCAGCAAGGCCCTTACTAAGCACCAAGTGTGCCTTTTTTGCACACTTTAAGAATAATATCAAAAAAATTTTCATACAATTTGTTTTTAATTCTTTTACACTTTTTTCTATTTCATCAACTTGAGCTGTAAATAAAAATACCAAATACTCAATAATTGTCACATTTTTTAACCCTTTAAATGCCGTGTTTGTAATGTAAACAAACCATTTTTTTTGGATGCAAAAAACACACAAAAAATTTTTTTTTCAATATACTACATAAAAAGTGGATCACATATTATTTGATTTTTTCATCCTGGCATATAGCAATGATTAACTTCAACAGTGGTTAATTTGCATTATTATTTTTGGCGCTAGGTCAAATGTTCAAAAATACGAGCATCTGTCACCAAGTGTGCGTAAAATGCACACCTATAAATCATACTATTAAATATTATATATTGATTTATTTTTCTGCTTTAATTTCATTTTATTTTTGTAAATCAAGGTCAGTCCTAATCATACAGATCAAATGGAAGAAATAGTGCATTTTAGGCACACTTGGGAGACAGATGCTAGTCTTGTAATTTTGTTTTGTTTACAATGTCCCAATTTTAGTTGGTGGCCAGAATTTTAAAGATCATGCAAAAATGAACAACTTTTGAATTCTAACCTTATTTAAATTGTGAAAAATATTATGAAGTTTTTTTAAAATAAAGTGCAAAGTGTGCCTAAAAGGCGCACCTGGATACCGGAGGGTTAATATTAAAGAATGTGCAAACTGTTAGGTATATAAAACTTTCTAAAGTTAAATCTTAGATTCACAACACATAAAATATATAATAATATAAACAGGTACTGCCGAAAACTACATCCCCCGTGGCTGGGGATGCAGTTTTCGGCAGGGAGCAGAATTCGGCATCAGATATTGCCGAAAACTGCATCCCCCATCAGAATTAGCTTGTGAAGCTAAAGGAGTGAAATGACTTTAGCAGCTCACATTTGGAGCTATTCTGGTGTGACAGGGTGAATTTGGTGCACTTTGTCCTCTTTATGGCTGACTTAGGAAGGGGGAGCTGTTTTCGGCAGCTGCTGGCGATGCAGTTTTCGGCAGGGAGTAGAATTTGGCACAACAGAAGCAGCTCGCCTCATAGTAGGATGTCGGTGTTCACAGCCTTTCAGACAGGATACTTCTTTAATGCAGACTGAGTATTAACCAATAAATAGAGCTCACAGAACCAGTGTAAGATTATGTTCACAATGCAGGTTTTTAGCCGGAGGGTTAGGGTATGAGAAATCTCCCATAATTCTGTTTGAATCATCGGCAAGATGGAAGTAAATACAGCAAAAAAGTGCAGCAGTGTGATGAAAGAAACACACAAATGTACGTATTTTCTTTGTAAACAACTTAATCACTTGATTGACCATTTAATGCAGTGTTTTTCAACCTTGGGGTCGGGACCTCACGTGGGGTCGTCTGAAATTTCTCGTAATTGATAAAAAAAACAACAACTTACGAATAAAAAACACATGGTGAGTTGACAGAGACAATCCCAATCCATAAAAGACATGACAAACTGTGAAGCTGAAACTGAAGCACTGTGGTACTGTTTATCTGTCAAATGTTCATTGTGGTCAGTTTCAGATGCTGCAGCTCTTTCATAATTCATAGTTTGAGTTCTTGTTTGTTCAGTATTAATTGTCAGTTTTGTAAATCCAAGCTGGACTGACTGTACATATCCTGACCAAGGAAAATCAAATTCTTACTTTGTGCAGTAATCTACACCTGGCTTTTCTGCCTCCATCCATAATAATATACATTATACAGACTAAATGTCGTCTAAAATTAATATTTATTTGCAACATAGTATAGCAAACTATTACATGCTCAAAAACAAATTAATTTTAGCAAAAACCAAAAAAAGTCTCCGTTTTGAATGTTTGGGGTCGCCAGAAATGTGATGTTAAAATGTGGTCAAGAGCCAAAAAAAGTTGGGAACCACTTGTTTAATACATGTGTTATAGACCGAATCTCTGCGGTTTGTGGTTGATAGCCACAAAAAGTGAATTCATTCACAAAGTAAAGTAAATACAGCAAAAAAGTGCAGCAGTGTGACGAAAAAAACACACAAATGTACGGATTTTCTTTGTAAACAACTTAATCACTTGATTGACCGTTTAATGCAGTGTTTTTCAACCTAGGGGTCGGGACCTCACGTGGGGTCGTCTGAAATTTCTAGTAATTGATAAAAAAAAAAAACCCTTACAAATAAAAAATACATGGTGAGTTGACAGAGACAATCCCAATCCATAAAAGACATGACAAACTGTGAAGCTGAAACTGAAGCACTGTGGTTCTGTTTATCTGTCAAATGTTCATTGTGGTCAGTTTCAGATGCTGCAGCTCTTTCATAATTCATAGTTTGAGTTCTTGTTTGTTCAGTATTAATTGTCAGTTTTGTAAATCCAAGCTGGACTGACTGTACATATCCTGACCAAGGAAAATCAAATTCTCACTTTGTGCAGTAATCTACACCTGGCTTTTCTGCCTCCGTCCAGAATAATATACATTATATAGACTAAATGTCGTCTAAAATTAACGTTTATTTGCAGCATAGTATAGCAAACTATTACATGATCAAAAACAAATTAATTTTAGCAACAACAACAAAAAAAAAAAGTCTCCGTTTTGAATGTTTGGGGTCAAGAGCCAAAAAAAAAAGTTGGGAATCACTTGTTTAATACATATGTTATAGACCTCATTTCTGTGGTTTGTGGTTGATAGCCACAAAAAGTGAATTCTTTCACAAACAAAATTGTCGTATCTGTTTATACCGGCATCGATGACTGATGATGATTAACAGGTTTCAAAGTGTTGTCTCATTTCATAGGGGAATGTTTCAACCCTTACCCCTTTGTAACGGTGCCAAGTCCAAGGGCCAAGGGGTGAATTGGGATTTGGACCATAAGCCACTGTTGCCTGTAGTGTAAATGTAACCTAATGGTGCTGATCAGTACTGCAGGGTGCCTTTTATGCCAGTTTGGAGTCACGTACTGTCGGTCAGTACTTGTTGAAGTGATGACATGTGGATGTGGAAGTTGTGGTCAGCATGTGACCTACTGTTTTTGCAAAATCATTTCATCTCAGTTTTCATTCTCTGTTAAATGGACATAATACAGTGAATGAAAACATAACACATCTGCCTTTTTGCATTTAAATTTTATACTTAAATTTTTATACTTTAAGAATGTGTATTTCTACCTGCCTTTCTTTTGCACAGATGTGTTGCATATTGCTGCTGTAAACTGTTAAATTTCCCCATAGTGGGATCAATAAAGTCTGATCTTACTAGGGATGCACCAATACCACTTTTTTCCAGACCGAGTACAAGTACTTATATTTGAGTACTTGCCGATACCGAGTACCGATACGAGTACTTAATAATCCCATTCCAGTTCTTAGTTCCTTTTGTAAATGTGTTTTATTGTCGTTGTCATTAGTCTGACTGGAACAAAGTGCTGCTACTGACATTTAATGTGTTAGAATGAGTGTTTCTCAATTAATCCACCAGGGGGAGCTGCTCTGAATTAACCATACTGGACAAATACCATGAAGAAGAGTAAAGTTTTTTTTTTTTTTTTATTTTGAGAAGAAGAAAGTCAGTAATAACACACATGGAGACGACAGAGGTAACATTAATGTGATACTAATATTGCAGCGTTTTCACTGGTAAGGTTTAAAAGTTTAGCTTCAGCAGGTAGACAAAAAGAGAAATGAGCGACAAGTTTCGTTTTCACTTCCGCTGGCGGCGGTCTGCACTGCTCCGTACTCCCGGTGGTATTCTCTGTCTCCATCAACACCTGGAAAAAGGATGGAATGTACACAGAGGACGGACAGAATGCTGCGTCCGTATCTGTCTGTGTCTTTAACGTTACTTGCAGTCAGCGTTACTTTTATCACCGTCGCTTATTTTGAAAAATCTCCACATTCCCCACACATTATTCCTCCTCCTCGTACCTGCTGCACTGAACTGTGAATGTCACACGGCCATAAGTGGTATCGGTGCATTTGTATCGGATTACTTTTACGAGTACGAGTACACACACTGAGTATCTGAGCCGATGCCTGATACTGGTATCGGTATCGGAGCATCCCTAGATCTTACCTTACCTTACCTTATATTATATCATCTTAGATTTGTTTTTTTCTATTTTGTACTTCTTCATTTACTTAGATTACATCGGGAGGGTTAAACATATGGTCCGTGATCCAAAAACAGCCCTCTAATAGGTCCAATTCAGCACGAGGGATGAATTTGTGAAAAATTACACAATTAAGGATGTGAAAGTCATTTTAGGTTGGGGGGGGGGGGGGGGGGTCACATGCAGACCAGTGTGATCTCAAGTGGGTCAGACCAGTACAATCCTAATTTCATTGTTAAAACTAGAGCTGCACAATTTATCGTTTGAGCATCATCATTGCAATGTATGTGTTCGCAATAGTCACATCGCAGGTCCTGGAATGCAGGAGGTAAATGAACTCAATGTGTTCTTTTTCAACCTGGGTACCTGACACACACTGCGCACAGCGATCCATCAGTCACAATCGTTCTTAATCAGTTTGTTGAAGCAGACCACGCCCCCTGCACATAGAGTGAGTCGCTGGTAACAATATTGAAAAATGAGCAACGAACAAGAGAAAATTACTGAAAATGAAGACTTAGCGCCAAAAAAGAAAAGCAACGTCACTTATCTGGAATGAGTTCAGCTACAAGGATCATCACGAGAGATAACACAACTATTTTTATTTTTTTGTGTTAGCAGAACCAATAGGGTCTTTTAGTCTTTAAGTCTGCATTGGTATTTATTGATTATTTATTGTTGATTGTTTAAATGCATTTATTCATAGTTGCTTTCAATGATCTTGTATTTGTGCACTGATTTATTTATGTTTGTCACATTGCACTTTAGATGTGGGCTGATGTCTGTGGTAAGCTGCAAATGCATGGACCGTATGGGATAAATAAAGTTTTCTGAAACTGAATCTAATTTGTTTGACCATTTACGTCGGCACCACACAGCTATTATATCCTCCTGAGTATTTTTTCATATCGAAATATATATCGCAGGGTTTAAACAAATCGAATATGGTGCAGCCCTAGTACACACAATGACAATATAGGCTAGGCTAGGCTAGGCTATTCTATTCCCACGAAAAATGATACCAATGTAATACACAGCAGCTCAGATGCATAAATTGAGGAGTTCCTGTTGAACATCCCACAGAATAGAACATACCCTTTTTCAGAATAACTTTTTTATTTATTTTTATCATTTTTTTTCCACTTCAGAGTGACTTTTCTATTTTTTTTTTTAATTAATTTTATTTTTTTACGATTATTTTTTTTTTCCACTTCAAAGTGACTTTTTTTTTTTAATACTTAATTTTATTTTTTTTTTTTTTACGATTTTTGTTTTTTTTTTCCACTTCAGTGACTTTTCTATTTTTTTTTTTATTAATTAATTGTATTTTTTTTACGATACTTTTTTTTTTCCACTTCAGAGTGACTTTTCTATTTTTTAATTTTTTTAAATTAATTAATTTTTTTTATAATTATTATTTTTCTTTTTCCCCACTTCAGTTACTTTTCTACTTTTTAAATTAATGTATTTTTTTATGATTATTAGTATTTTTTTGTTTTTCTTCCCTCTTCAGAGTGACTTTTCTATTTTTAATTTTTTAATTTAATTTTAATTATTAATTTATTTTACTTTTTTTAATTTTATTTTTTTGATTTTTTTTTCCCCACTTCAAAGTGACTTTTCTATTTTTCATTTTATTATATTTTTTTTATTAATTCATTTTATTTATTTATTTATTTTTTATTGTTATTATTATTATTATTATTCCCCCCCCCCCACTTCAGAGTGCCTTTAACAGGTGTAACCGTCCTCCACCTGAACTGTCCTCTATGCCTATGGAGCAAATGAAAGATTTTTATGACAGCAATATATATATATACAAGTGTCATTTACTATGATTGCATAACGTGGCTTAATGCCACTCCTGGTCCTCTACTCCACATTTTCCTCTATCTCTCCACTATAACCTGGGGAAGAGAAAAAAAAAAAAAAACGGAACGAGACAAATGAGTTTTCGGATTGCACCAGCAGAGAGGAGGCTCAACCATATGGTCGCTCTTCAGGGAATAAAAAAATAGATAGAGTTCACGATCTCTCTCATATCGTGACAACAGATGCAATCTGAGTGGTCTGTTTCGCTGACTCACATGTTTAGGCCACCCACGTCTGAGAGCACCGAGCTAAAAATCACACAGTGTTTCCACGACAACCATAATTTATACCCTCCAAACAACTTTTTCTTTCATCTCTCGCATTAAAAAAAAAAAAAAAATGTAAATAGAGCAGAGCTTATGGACTCGGATCGACATAAATGCTCATCTTTTGTTATGCTTTAGCAAAAACGCATAACTCAGGCTTACCACTCTGGCAAGTCTTCATTACAGATGTTGAACTGAAAGGCAAAAACAGCCCCAATTCTACATAAATCACTCTTAGACAAGTGGAAAAGTGTTTTGTGAAGGGCTAAAACTCCATTCTTGAATTTTATCTGACTTCCTACTGTGATTTCCTATTTCAGGTCAAACACGGCTTCCTACTTCTTGATCAATCCGGAGCATTTCATGTGTCAGAGCCAAGATATCACTTAAGAGAAAGTCAAGACCTTTAAGCGTATGAATGGGAGGAAATGGCTGGAGCGTTTACCCACCATGCCACTCATTCAATAATAACAGCCCGGCTCTGCTTTCGTGCTCTCAGGTTGAATGCCGCAGGTTGTTTTCTTTGCATGGATTTGATTTGGCTCCGCGATTTGAAAGTGACCATTTTAAAAAGCCGTGGAAAGTTTTCAGATCTCTCGCTCTTCTCTTCTCCCGCTTACACACCCCCCCTCCCCCTCCCCCTCTCCACAGTGAAAACAGGGCCCGATCTGGCCCCGGCCCCGGCCCCCTGGCTTGTTGGGACAGCTGCTCAGATGATCTGAGCTCTCTGCAGGTTCCATGATTCATTTTCTGAGTCAACACCACGAACGTGAGCTTCAACTTCAATGTGATTCACAGGCAGATTTATGCATTTTGATGATTACTCCATTTTTTTTTTAATGTTTGTCTCATAAGAAAATCATAAACAAGAAGCAAAACACAGAATATTTTGTCCTAAATTACTGAACTGTAATAAAGAGAGACAAAAATCAAGCATGTGAGTTCTGTTACCTCCATGTTTATGTTTTTTACTGGTCTTATTGGTTTTAATGGAAAACAAGGTGATGCAGATGCTTTTGCACAGACAGCAATTATTGTATTATTATTTACTGTGGATGACATATTGTGATTATTCAATCATTTTTTCACCTTATCTTTATTTCTTGACTAACATGTTATGGGATACTTTTACATCTTTTCATTAGTATCGTTAGAAATGGGAACTGATAAGAATGTAATGATTCTGATTCCATTATCAATTTTGCTTATTGATCCAATTCCACAAATAATAACAACAAATGATGCCAGGACCGGTTCGGGGGTGGGGGTCACACCATACAACCGTACAAAGTGAAAGTGCCATCTTTTTGAATGAAATATAGCCATACTTTGGAGCATTTCTGCCTCAACGCCATGTTGGCTACGTTCTAAACCAAAACACTGAAGTGTATGTGTGATGTCATCATGCACGTGCGATGAAGGCAGAATGGATAAGCAGAATTGTTAAGCAG
The DNA here is from genome assembly GCF_902148855.1 of Sphaeramia orbicularis. Lineage (NCBI taxonomy): Eukaryota > Metazoa > Chordata > Actinopteri > Kurtiformes > Apogonidae > Sphaeramia > Sphaeramia orbicularis. The sequence continues at coordinate 37,224,017 of NC_043969.1, forward strand.
GCAGGCAAATGATTCCAAGGAAATGAGCTACTGGGAACCAGTTCTCAAAAAGAACCGGTTCTCAATTCCCAGCCCTATGTGCAAGCCCGGATTAACCATATGGGCCACTGGGCAATTGCCCAGGGGCCCGCGACCTCTGAAGGGCCCTGGGTAGCTCGGGCATAACGAAAATATCTGGTTATCTTTTGCTTATAAATGAAACTGTCCGCTGCCCGGAGCCATTGCACTGCACAGAAACCCTGCTCCTGCTGTCTGTGACCATGAGCTGAGACCCTCTCCTCATTGGTCAGTCCAAAAAGCGAATCAGCGGTGATGCAAATCAACGTGCGTGCACTGAGCGGGATGTGAGACGTCAAGAACTACGTGACATACACAAATCAAAACATTGCAAACATGCAGAAGCAGCTAAGTGGGAGTGCCAAACAAAAATTCAAAACGAAAATTAACCACCTTGTGGTGGCTCCATGAAAATGTTGAGATATGTTTATTGTTGAGAGAAAGCAGATTTCAAGATGTTTACATTGCACTTACTTTAACTCTCTTGTTGAATTCTGAGGTGACAAGAGGATTTCTGTTTAAAATTCATATCTGATTCTATCAGATTGTTTGGGTTTTGTCTGTGGGCTTTTTCTGATGATTCAATACATTTGTGTTGGCAAAAAGTGTTCTTAAATAAATACTGGATACTTTGGAAATGGTTTCTTATTTATTTTTTGTGAAAATGGAGGACACATCCCTGTCTTTCTAGTGTAGTGGATCAATTTTAGATTATACTGATGCTAATGTGTTTTGTTTTCATATCATCATATGCAAGTGAGTGGCCTTGACAAGAGTCTATAGTGGTGCACTTGTAGTTCTACGAGCATTTACACATTCGTACATCAAATGCATTTGATGATAGTTAGATATTGAAGTATGGGGTATAGTTACATATATTCCTGGAACTTATTCTGTATTTTGCCAGATTATAGGGATCCTGGGGTTGTCATGATGGGGCCCTTGAATATTGTTGCCCAGGGTACAATGAAGTGTTAATCTGGCCCTGCCTATGTGTGTTGCATTCTTTCCATTTTGTGTCTTCTCCAGTTCACGACTGTCTTTAATGGATTTTAACCCATAAAGACCCAGTGCTACTTTTGTGGCAAATTAATCTTTCTCTCTATTTAACCTTTTTAAGTGATTTATCACCATTTGTTGCAATATTACCTTCTTTATTTTGTTTTTTGTCAGTGTAAATCATGTATTTTCCTATATTTAATTCACTGATCATGTAGATGTTCATTAAAGCTCAGAATCAGAAAAAAAATGATGAAAAAGTGACTTCTTCAGCGACAATATCAATAACTGAACGTATAAATTAGTGTCTCCATCCACTGTTATTGATCCAACTCTGTGGGTTTTACTGGTGAATCGATGTTGTAGAAGATGACGGTGTTTCCACGGTAACTACAGAGCCTCTGAAAGTCCAAATAGGTCGTATCTGATGACCATGAAAAGACGACAAACTGCATTTTACACCATTTATTTACATGTACTGATAGGATTAATGGATCAACAGGTATTAAATATCTTAGATCAATAGATGATTTCAATCGACAGTAGATGTTTGGGTCTATTAGAAAACATGCAGTTACTTACGTCTTTAACCTCCTAAGACCCAGGAAAATGTCAGCAAAGTACCAGCTTTTTTTGTTTTTTTATTAAATAAGTGCCAGTATTGGAAACATCATGATGCAACAGTTTTTTCAGATGCAGTTTTTAAAATTTTTAGGGAATGTCCTTTGTGGTGGACAGTTTTCTTTTTTTTTTTTGTATAAAGTTGTGAAACTCTTGTCCACAAATGTGGACAGAAAACCCATAGCTGGGTCTTAGGTTAAGGCTTTTATTCATCTCCATCAACAGGTAAATTATCACTAATTGCAGTGGCATAAACATAACCTGAGGTGTATTCTGATTTCCTAGTGGTCTGTCACTTTCCTCTACTGGTAAAGAGGTGAAGTCCCGCCCCTTTCTGGCTGTGACTCATGGGATTTTAGCTCAGGAAAAAAAATAGTCAACGATAACAAACAAGTAATTTTTTTAAAATCTGTGAATTTTGCCATCATTTAGACATATGAGGTCTGCCAGTTTTAAAGACACTTTTACAGATTTAGAAAGTTGCAGTTTATTGCAAAACTGTTAAGAGTACAATACAGTAGAATATATTTTATTGTCTCAGTGGGGAAATGTAGTAGTGTTGCATACATGCTGCACATTCAATACCATGACTAAGGCTCAAAAATAGGAACTGACAATGAATAGATACAAAATGAATACAAAGCTGTCAATAAATACGACTAAACCATAATGGACAAGACCTTTTTTACTCAGACCCTGTTTATCAGACTGTGAAAATAGGTAGATATATAGATTACACACCTGAAAATGGCAGAGGTGACGTGGTAGCTTCCTTTCCGGAGTCTGTTCAGAGCTGTTGAAGACGTCTCTGTGATGAGGTAAAATGTCAGGGCAGCGCCGATATTTTACTTTGCCGATGTGAGATGCAGTCCACTCAGCCGTTTCACAGTAACTTGACAACAAACTGCAACTTTTTTGACCTGTAACATGATCTCTTAAATGAAAATACATGTCAAAGCAGTGGAAAAAAAAAACCCCAAAAGGCCTGCAAAAAATGGTCTCTTGACATTTTTTTCTTGTTAGGTCCAAATATTTACAAATTATTGATTATTTAAATTCCTGTCAAACATTATTTCTGTATTTATTTGCATTTTGCTGAAGAGGGAGATAAATATATATTATTATTTTATAGAGAAAGGGTGGGATTTAATAAGTTGCACTTCTTCCCACCCCTTTTCAGGCATGTAAATGAAACTATTGTGCTGTTCTTCTTTCTAAGATCGCCTTGATTGTTGATTTTTGTATTATTATACATGCTTTACTTGTGCACATCAATCAATCATATTCTGTCTCTGCTTTTTCTTTGTGGCATCTGGACTTCCTTTAGTGACTATAATTAAAAGCTCTTAGTGAAGCCTGAAGGCAATGCGCTGCGGCTTGTTACACTGACTAACCAATAAAACATGTAATACGCTCCAGGTAACATTGCTAATCTATCTTAACCTGTACTTAAGCGAGTCTGGCTAAAACCATAACACCGATAATGAGCCAATCAGTCAATATAGTCATATGTATGTTATTAGGACATGTATTTGTTTGGCTTCTTTGTATGGATAGTACATATTCTTTCACTGGAGCATTTCTTCATATGGGTGCTTCTATGAAAATGGGTTTATTTTGGTACCTGGCACTTTTCCAGCTTTTTAGACCCAATAATAAAAGACAAATTTAGACATATTTCCTCCCAGGATGTACCTAATGATGACCTCAGATAAATGCAAAAAAATTATACTCTTGCTCTGAGCCATCCCAAAATTAATGAATTTTTAATTAAGTATTGGGGCCAAAAATAGGAACAAAATTGGGACAGGAAAGCTACCTAGGTGTCAGTGCATTTGATCTGAAAACATGGCTGTAAATGGTCTTATATACCGCTAAAAATAAAGATACTGTGTTAAATTTGAGGATCCGAGTGTTTTTTTTTAATCCAGACATGTGGGCTATTCATGAATCTCAGTCTCATTCTAGGTTTCACGCGTAATCCATCGTGTCCACTCGTGTCACATGCAGAACCTGCCCAGTTAAACGCACATAAATCATGAGTGATTTGGCATCAGCGGCCATTTTTGTGAAACACTCTCCCTTGCATAATTAGTTCAATTCCCAAAACATACCTGTGAGAGAAAAAAAGAGACATTCGAAAAATGAGTAGCGCGTAATTTTTGCGTCCTTTTTACCGTGTTACATGCGGATTTTTGTATAAAAATAACAGAAAAATGTGTTATATCTGAAAATTAGTTTCTCTTTTATCTCAATTACATGTGGCAGCTGTGGCTTTATTGGTAGAGCTGGTCGTCCAATGACCGAAGAGTTGACGGTTTGAAATCCTGGCTCTGATTGTCCATGTGTTGAAGTGTCCTTGAGCAAGACACTGAACCTCAAATTGCTCCAAGGAGGACTTTGAAGCTTTGGGCACTATGAAGGTGGACAAAATGCGCTATATAAATGCAGTCCATCAGTAAATATTTATTTTTAAAATAGACCCAAAGTGGTTCCAAACTTGCTTCATAACATTAGTCTACATCACAGGTGTCAAACATGCGGCCCGGGGGCCAAATCCAGCCTGCCAAAGGTTCCAGTCCGGCCCGCGGGATGAATCTGTGAAATGCAAAAATTACACTGAAGATATTAACGATCAATGGTGTCAGATTCATTTTAATTCAGGTTCCACGTACAGACACATACAGTCTGATGAGATTTCAAGTGGGTCAGAACCAGTAAAATATTATCATAATAACCTAGCAATAATGACAACCCCAAATTCTCTCTTTGTGGTTTTTTGGAGTAAAAAAGTAAAATTACATCAAAATGTTTCCATTACCAAACTACACTTGTACAAAAAATGTGAATAACCTGAAACAAATATGAACAAACAGAAACGTCTTAAGAAAAGTAAATGCAATTTTACCATGTTCTGCCTGTTACTAAATGTTTTGTTCAATTGTAATGCACACGTGTAAATGATAAACTGATAAACTGAGGCAGAATATTGTTAAAATTGCATTTGTTTTTCTTCAGACAATTCAAGTTGTTCATGTTATTCAGATTTTTAACCCTTAATAGGTAACCTGGGGTCCCAGCAGACCCCACGTTTTTAATTTTTTATGTCTTCTATGTTTTATTTGAAGCTCCGTGTGTGTTACTTCATTTTACCCTCCTAGTATAGGGATCTGAAAAGTAAAATGGAACCAAAAAATTAACTCGTAGAATAATATAGGCAATACAGACATTTTGGGGTCGCCCGTGACCCCAGGTTACCTTTAACATATATTGATTTATTGTTTTTCCATTTCAGGTATTTCAGAATATGATCAATAATTGATATTATAAATTTCTAATAACGCTAACCTTCAGTGCTTTAATCTTTTTTGAGTAATTTTAACATCGTGTGAGGCCATGGCTAAGAGGAAAACTCTTAAGTGATGAAGATATTAGGATAGAGCTTGCAGATTTAGAAGTAGAATCTGAATCAGATGATGACCATTTATCGATTGATAGTGTTTATGACGTCAGTTTTCCTTCTGTGAAGACTGTTTGTGAGCGCCTATTCGTACTACCAAATTGTGTAGTTAGTTTAGTTTTTAGTTATAGTTTAGTTTTAGAGAAACTTATTGAAACTGTATTGCAAATGTGTTATAGCAATGTAGTGTGTTTATTTGTAACATGTGAAACTTTTTGAAATTTTCTGTTAACTTTAGTGAAGGAAATACTTCACGCAGTAAAGGAGAATTTATTTGGAAAATAAAGCACAATTTTGTTATATTTTTTTCGTTTCATTGCTATCCTTTCATACTATAAGCAATAAAGTATTGTAACTGACTAAAAAATAACATTTTAGATGTTTTTATCACCGTAGCTGTGGGGGGCACCATGGTTACCTATTAAGGGTTAAGGAAACTCTGTAGATGTAAACCTGATCAGAATAGAATTTTACTTTTTTTACTGTTATTATTTTACCGGTCTGGCCCACTGGAGATCATATTGGGCTGAATTTGGCCCCTGAACTGAAATGAGTTTGACACCCCTGGTCTACATATTGTTTGAATTTTTAGCCCCCCTGTCCTGTTTTAAGTCCCAATTTCATAGAAGCACCCATATATAATTGTTCAGTTGACTTCTATAGAAAGAATGCAATGACTGCACCCTGTCGTGTGAGAACGCGCACTCCTTTTATTATTATTTTTTCTTTCTCTTTGACACGGGGCATTACTAAGAAAGCACCCAGTCACACCCATATGATGAAGGAACGGGCACATGTTTCTGTGTGGCTGATCTGGATCGCTCTGGTTCTGCTCCTCACCCCGGACTGAATTAGCATCACGTCTTTCAGCCGGTACCATCCCTTACCAGTCTGGCGTGGAGAGTGTGTGGGCCGGGGATGGATTAATGATGTCAGGCCAGCAGTTTTGTCACACAGCCACTCCCAGTCTGCTATAAAGCCACTAATCAACCATCTACCTTCTTCAGACTGCTCCGAGTTCCCTACTCATGCTAAATATTATTGTTGTGAGTTGTAGGTTTTGTGACTCATACTTTCCATTACATCTTACTCATTCAGCCGCTACAATGGGAGGGAGTGGCTTTCTGCTGACACATTGGCATACACACCACACACACACACACCACATTCCCACACACTTCAACTGCACATAATTTTTGCTCCGAAGCCCAGCTGCGTGAAAAACGTCTAAGTTTAGCCTCAGAACAGAAACGTTGCTAAATGTTAGCGCTCCTGTATGTTTCAGTGAAATGTTAAATCTGATAAGAAAACTCCTGGATGCAAGACGCAAACAGGCAGCAGCTGGACACACATGGCTAATGCGGTAGCTAAACATGATCAAACAATGCATGAGAGGTGGAAAGCCTGTGAAAAGCGGTTTTAACAAGTAAGATCTGTTCAAGTGTTCAATCGATCAACAATTCCGACAATCCCTGCAGAAAAAAACAGCACATTAGGTACAACGCAGCATAATAATCACACTAAGCTGCTACTTTTTTTTTTTTTTTTTTTTTTTTTTTGTTTAGCCTTTCTGCTACTGTGGCTACGTTTCGCTGTGTGTACGTACGCCGCTGTGATCCGTCGTCCTGGCTAAGCTTTCTTGGTGCGAGTGGCGTTTGGATCACACTGTGGGGAGTCAGCATACAGGCCCACTTCACGTGGTTCGGAAGGTGAAGGGGCTATTAGGGGAAAGGTAGTACGGGACTGCTGCTCTGGTTATTCAGTAACTGGGGCTGTCTTCTTCCCTTCTCAGGGCCTCTGGGGCTGTTTCTGTGCAGCCCCCCCCCCCCCCCCCCCCCGACACACACACACACACACAAACACACCGACCACCACCATGTTTAGCACCTGTAGCATATACACATCCTTGCATATTTGCACACACAGTAATATATTTGCACTCAGTGGCTTACCACCAAGACAGTATTTTGTATCTTGCATCTTTTTGCACCTTGATACCTTACTCTTGCACAGACTACTCGCTTTATTTTATTTTACCTATTTATTTTTGCTTGCATACTGTACAGTTTATATTCTGTATTACCCCGCCCACCGAAGGGAGGCAAGGTGTATTGGTTTTGGCACAGTTTTGTTTGTTTGTTAACACTTTAGCAGCAAAACTAGGGTTGATTCACACAAAATTGGGTTTATAGATTGCCAGTGACCCAGAAAAGATGTCATTACATTTTGGGAAAAGTAGGTCAAAGTTGAAATTTTTTTTTTGAATTTTTATCTTTTTTTTCCCCCATTTACTTATAAAGGGAAAAAACTTAAAAGGTCTGTAGCAGTAAAAGTATTGGTTGAATTCACACCAAATTGGGTTTATAGATTGCCAGTGACCCCAGAAAAGATGTCATTACATTTTGGGAAAAGTAGGTCAAAGTTTACATTTTTTAGGAATTTTTATAATTTTTTTCCCCCGTTACTTATAATGGGTGAAATTTCAAATGTCTGTAGCAGCAAAAGTATTGGTTGAATTCATACCAATTGGGTTTATAGATTGCCATTGACCCAGAATAGATCTGATTACATTTGGGAACAGTAGATTCAAAGTTTAAATTTTAAGTGAATTAAAAAAAAAAAAAAAAAAAAAAAAAATCCCATTTACTTATAATGGGGCAAAAATTTCAAATATCTATAGAGGCAAAACTATTGGTTAAATTCATACCAAATTGGGTGTATAGATTCCAGTGACCCAGAATAGATCTGATTGCATTTTGGGAGCAGTAGATCAAAGTTTAAATTTTTTATGAATTTAAAAAAAATGTAAAAAAATCCCATTTACTTGTGATGGGCAAAATTTCAAATATCTATAGAGGCAAAACCATTGTTGAATTCATACCAAATTGGGTTATAGATTGCCAGTGGCCCAGAAAAGATGTCATTACATTTTGGGAAAAGTAGGTCAAGTTTACATTTTTTAGGAATTTTTATAATTTTTTTTCCCCTGTTTACTTATACTGGGTGAAATTTCAAATGTGTGCAGCAGCAAAAGTATTGGTTGAATTCATACCAAATTGGTTTATAGATTGTCAGTGACCCAGAATAGATCTGATTACATTTGGGAAAAGTACGTCAAAGTTGAAATTTTTAGGAATTTTTATAATTTTTTTCCCCCGTTTACTTAAAAAGGGAAAAAATTTAAAAGGTCTGTAGCAGTAAAAGTATTGGTTGAATTCATACCAAATTGGGTTTATAGATTGCCATTGACCCAGAATAGATCTGATTACATTGTGGAGCAGTAGATCAAAGTTTTAAATTTTTTATGAATTTAAAAAAAAATGTTAAAAAATCCCATTTACTTGTGATGGGCAAATTCAAATATCTATAGAGGCAAAACCATTGGTGAATTCATACCAAATTGGGTTTATAGATTGCCAAGTGGCCCAGAAAAGATGTCATTACATTTTGGGAAAAGTAGGTCAAAGTTTACATTTTTTAGTATTTTATAATTTTTTTCCCCTGTTTACTTATAATGGTGAAATTTCAAATGTGTGCAGCAGCAAAAGTATTGGTTGAATTCCATACCAAATTGGTTTATAGATTGTCAGTGACCCAGAATAGATCTGATTACATTTTGGGAAAAGTAGGTCAAAGTTGAAATTTTTTAGTGAATTTTTAGAATTTTTTTCCCACCGTTTACTTAAAAAGGGAAAAAATTTAAAAGGTCTGTAGCAGTAAAAGTATTGGTTGAATTCATACCAAATTGGGTTTATAGATTGCCATTGACCCAGAATAGATCTGATTACATTTTGGGAACAGTAGATCAAAGTTTAAATTTTTTATGAATTTAAATTAAAAAAAAAAAAAAAAATCCCATTTACTTATAATGGGCAAAATTTCAAATATCTATAGAGTAAAACTATTGGTTGAATTCAGTACCAAATTGGGTTTATAGATTGCCAGTGACCCAGAAAAGATGTTCATTACATTTTGGGAAAAGTAGGTGCAAAGTTCAAATGTTTTATGAATTTTTTTACATCTTTTTTTTCTCCCATGTTACCTATAATGGGTGAAATTTCAAAATGTCTATCAATTTTGTTTCAATTTACTTCAAAATTGCCACATATACAGAGGCAATTGATACACTGACATCAGCACACATAGACACGATGACATCAGCTGGATCGATGCCAAAAGAAGCAACAATACATGTGAGGTGCGTGGTTTGTTGTGCCTGCCACCACTTGTTTCCTTTTAGTTTAAATTGTTTTAATTGTACAGTTTATTTTTTTTAGTTCCTTATAATTAGTTGATTGTTTACATTAGTCATATGAAAGGAATTCGCTAAGTAAGACTTTCATTGGTCAGTGCTGCTGTGCATATGACAATAAACTTCTTGACTCTTGAATCTGTGGTTTCCAGCTGTCAAAAGAAACATTAGCTCAGATCAGCTCTCTTACTTTCCTAATATTAGTTTTTCAGGCAAAGAGAAAATGGTTTTAACACAAATAGATACGTATTTGGGATGTGAAATATTGTAAATTTGCCTGTATAATTTCATCAAGCAAGCACATTAGTGGAAAGTAGCAAAATAAATAACATTATATGATACAGCATTCTAGGTCTGATTTTTCCATGAGAATCTTTTGGCTCTTCCTCTGATCCTCCACTGCTACAAACAGTGTGTAACAACAAATGCCATTAGCTTAGAAATCTATCTACAGGTATAAAAGCTTTAAAAACCAAACCAGAAATGTGTCTTATAAAACTATGGAGGCATGTTTTTCACAAAAGAACATAGGAAACACTTTATCTTATAACAATAAAATATCTTATAATTATGGCATCAGATCCATGTAATTCTAAAAGGTATAGACTGTGAATATACGCTATGAATAGTTAAGCCTGTTGGTAAATACGAAATATGACATGTGACATTGAATCTGCTGAAAAAAAAATGAGACTATTTCTGTAAAAATATTAATACAAAATAAAAAAGAAGCAAAAATCTAATAAACATTGACCTATGAAAATCAGATCCATACCACATATGACCATTATTCTATTTTTTCTGTCTTCCATGTCATGTGACTCAGTGACTTGACAAAAGCTGTATTGTGTCACTAGAGTCATGACTAAAGGTTTTGGCAGTGACACCATTTTGTTTTCACCATCTTTGCTGCTTCACTTCAGTTTTCTTCCATGTGTTCTGAGCAATAATGAGCATTTTCCAAGACTATTAAGAAGCAAATAAATCACATTTATGCAAAAAGTCAATTGTGTGCACAACCAAAACTTTTGGCCATGGCTGTTTATACACTGGACATGTTTTTACTGGATTGTGGTGCTCTTTCTATTTAATATTAACATTAAAAAAAATCAGTGTTTGGGAGGGGAAAAAAAATACGCTTTTCCGTTGTATTTAGGCAATGTAGTGATATACAAAAATCTGGCAAGAAGGAAATAATGCATCCAAAACATTTTACAAATTCAGTACCATTAGTCCCTTAGGCCTAAGTTTTATACCCGATATTTGAAGATGAAAAGGAATCTTTGTAGATTTTAGCATATTACTGGTAAAAGAGTAAGAGCCCTCTTAGGGAAACATCAGAAGATCAAGAGTAAGAAGAACTCTCCCTTTAGAGAAAATGACCTTTAACAATAACAGGGTTCCTACAGGTTTCTACAAGTTAAATTTAAGACTTAAGCCTACTTTTGTAACAGTCCCCAAATGTTTTTTCTCTATATTCAACCCATCTTAAGTGTTTTATCACCCTTATTGTAATATTATCCTTTTTATTTTTAGTTTTTTCAGTACAAATCATGTATTTTCCTACATTTAATTCATTGACCATGTAGATGTTCATAAAAGCTCAGAGTAAATTCAAAGGCTATTATATCAGAAACAGAGAAAAAGTGACGTTTTCAGCAAAGACTCAACAGTGTGTCCATCCACTGTTTTTTATCAAACTTCATGGGTTTTACTGGTGAATAAATGTTGTAGAAGAAGATGGTGTTTCCACGTTCACCTACGGAGTCTCTGAACGTCCAAGTGGGTCATATATGATGACCATGAAAAGATGACAAACTGTATTTTACACCAGTTATTTACATGGATTGATCGGATTGGTGGATCAACAGGTATTAAACAGTTTAGATCAGTAGATGGTCTTGGTTGTCAGTGACTGTATGGGTCCTCAGGGGTTAAATTTGCACTTCCCCAGGTTTACTTTTGTGAGCCGTCTCTTAAAGGTTCCCAATTCAGCTCATGTGCACATGTGTTTAGCTGAATGTTCCATGATCATTTCTCACCAGGGGGGTGTAAAGTTAAAGTTAAAGTTAAAACTGGTTCCTAATTCAATATAAATTGTCGGGTCGGAACGGGTGGAACTGAGTAGACTGGCGTTACTTTCTTTGCAGTTTGGACATTTAACCGACACATTTAAACACAGTAGAGCCAACAAGTTGATGGCAACATAACTTAAGACCTACCATAGTAAACTGAATACCTTTTAAAGGTCTTAAATGTAGATTTGTAAATTCAAGACTTTCAAACCTGTAAACCCTGAACCATTAAATCACTGACAGAAAATTCCAGTTCTTGAAACTGGAGCCTTTTTGGTTCTTCTGAACAACCCCAATTTTTAAAAAAATATTAATTTCCATGTCTGAGTTTCAATTTCGCATCATATTTGATACATCGGGTCTCAATGCTCAAATATTATTATTTTGAACAAATAAAAACATAATATAACACAAACATGTCTAAAAAATTGGTAATTCCTTTTCAAAATTGTCAAAGTTCTTCCTCCTTCCTCATTAAAGACAGTCTTGTAGCCGTCACTGGAAAGGCCTCTGGTGAACGAATATCTCCCCCTGGTGGATTATCTGTGTATTGCTGTATCTAACTGTATACATCAGGTTTTTCAAGAAAAAAAATATCACACTGAATCAAGTAGAGGGCTTCAAAACTCATGTATCAAATATGATACGTTAGGCGTTATAGGGTTAAAATTTTTTAAGACCCTGTGAGAACCCTGAATAAAATATCAACAACATGTCTTCCCATCAGATCTGAGACATCTTCATTTAATACAGAACAGGAACAGACTTGACACATGTGATAGAAGTGTTGGAGGGGTTGGGGGGGGCTTGTTTTGATGTGTGTTCAATACATGTTACTGTGTTTTCTTTGTTATGTTGTGAAAACAATAGAGAATGCTGGTTAAAAAAAAAAAAAAAAATCTGTGCTATTCTGTGTCAGGTGATCGTATCATTATTAATAATTACAGGCTTAGCTTTACTCATAGCTGTGTAATTATGTAATTATTGTCTTGTAATCATGAGATAGTGTCGTTTTCTTTCCTTGAACACAAAATGCGTTGTCTGTTTTGTTTGACGATATCATTTTAAAAGTTTTTTTTTTATTGAGTAAAGTGCTGGAGATAAAGGCTCTTCACTATGAATGACTTGTAGCCTCTTTTCTATACATTCCAGTGTCATAACACGGCCATAACTCCAGCCCATGGTCGTGTTTGTTTACTGTCCCTGAGCAGGGGCACATGAAAGTGGGGTGACCAGGTCTGTGGCCTTGACCCCGGTGACAAGAACAACCCTGTCCCTGTAGTGGCTGCCTGTCTTTGCATTCCATGCTACACAACACACACACACACACACACACACACACACACACATATACACACAGCTCGGCCCTGTTCTTTCGCCTCAGGATGAGAGTCACGGGACTGTGCTTGAAGAAGCGCACAACATGGCGGCACTCAGGCCAATGAGAGCAGAGAACAGTGCTCTCTGTGTGAGTAATGATTGACAACATGTTGGATTACTCACACAGGCATTAGTCATGGTGAATTTGTTACATGTTCTTGTTCTCTACTCTGCATTCTGTGTAAATAGGTCTGTGTCTCAGAGGTTCATGGACATAGTTTTGTGTTGGTGATCTGAAAACAAAGCATAAAAAAATTCATCAGGTTGAATACTCATTTAAAAAAAAAAACCCATCTAATTAACAGGGTTCCTACAGGTTTCTACAAGTTAGATTTAACCCTTGTGTGGTGTTCAGATTGTTGTTATCCAGCCAGTGTTCGTGGGTGCGGCGATTCTGCTGCATTTGTGGGTTTTTAATTCAACATAATCAAACAATTTTTATGTTAAAATACTCACACAGATGTTACTTCATCCCAATTCACGCAACATAAAAAGCATATGTTTAATATTTGCCTTTTGCCTTTGCTAGATCACATTTATGAATTAGAATCCTACTCGGTTTTAGTTTGTTTTTTTAATAAAATGTAATACGATCAAGATATGAGAGGAAAAAATTCATTAAAAAAAATTCTACCCACCATTTTTCGTTTAATAAAAAATGACCTTAACACCATAAAAGGGTTAAGGACGTTTAAGACGATTTAGATAGATTTTAATGCCTATTTCACAGCCATACGAGCAAAAATCTGTGACTCCTAGTATTTATGAAAATGTATTTATTACTCCAACGCCTTGATTCCCACCGTTACGAGTCATTTCTCATCAGGGCTGCAAAGTTAGCGATAATTGTTCTAATTTCAATAGAAGTTGTCAGGTTGGAACAGGTGGAGCTGAGTCGACTAACGTTACTTTCTTTGCAGCGTGGACATTTAACAGACACATTTAAACACAATCGTTTACCAGCAATATAACTTAAGACTTTTTAAGACTCTGAACTAAATAACATCTTTAATTGTATTTGATTTTGGTTGACGTATGAAGCTTTAGAACAGATTTCGTGTCGGTGCAGGAAAAAAAAACAGGAAGACTTTTTTTTTTTTTTTTTTGTGTGTGGTGTGTTGTTATGGGTGACTAAAATCCAAAAACAACACAGGCCAGATCTGGTCATTAGTGACACAATTCTGAAATGACTGAATGCTTGTGTGCGGCCCAGGACTCTGTACAAAGTGTTCATACCAGCAAAAGCAAACATGTTTCTGCTGGGAGGAAAAGCTTACACAATGAAGTATCACAGCCACACGCAATACTGTACAAGCATTCTGGGGCACCATCGGGGGTCCAACCTTTCCAACAGCGCCAGGGCAAAGCGGCTTCACCATTGGCTAATGTTTGGCCGGAGAGAGCCAGTCATCTCCGCGCTCCTCTCCTCATCCCAAAACTAACCAAACACGGTGCTGTTAGCGTCTCTGATATGCTTTGTTTATCAGGCCACCTGGACATGCATCTGGTCAGCCAGGGAGTATGTATGCCTGTCAATAGCAGCGCCAGATGGACGTGCATTAATAACTGCGTGTTATGTGTCAAAATCACGAGCGGCGAAACACTCCTGACTCTTGAGACAGGGTTGAAGTATCTAAAAAAAAAAAAAAAAAAAAAAAGGGTACAGAGGGAATGAAATGCTGATTAGGGTGACGGGACAGTAGAGAATCAGAAAGGAAAATTAATTACAGCGCGCTCATGTTCAGGTCAGTAGTTCACAGTGTCCTCCTTCCTGTGCTAATAGACAAATTACATAATAGCCTCCAAAGAGAGAAAGGTTTGACATAAAGTAACCTCTCACCAATAACAAAGGTGATGTAGAGAAATATTATGAGCCGTATTGATACATGGCAGGAGATACTGCAGCTCCATAATAAGAGAGACGACCATGCCCTGTGCTAGTTCACAAAGCGTGTGAGTGTCTTACATAACTAATGTCTTTATTCTACTGGGTTAATAGTGGATATTAATGGAGGGGAGGGATAAGTGGTTTGATTCAGACCAAGAACTTAGCCGAGAGGAAGAAATCCAGGAACAAAAACATGCTGCAAACTAGTGACTAAGGCCACGTTAAAGACTTAATAAATTAAATTTCCGGAGGTAAACACATGTCCACTCGCAGGAGGTTTTGCCGTGTTTCAGTGGTTAACAAGGGTCCGGGCGGTGATGTAACTGTCCCAATCTGCAAGTATAGCACAGTGTGAAATGAAGGGCCTAATCAAAACAGATAACACATTAACACTGCGGCAAGTACAAGTGTTCTTATTTGTGATTTACTGGGACAAAGTCCGTATTTTGGTCACTGATTTCCTACCGCTTCCGATGGGACAGCGTCTTATCTTTGAGAGAAGATTAAACTAGAAAGCACTTGTTCCAGCCGTAGTATGACTAGAAAATGTACATAACAGCAGTTGTTTATGCCTTTTAACATTCGGGAGCCCTTCTCAAGTAATTTACTATCAGTTAGATTTTAGCAGACTTCTTGCTCCTGATTTACAATATGGTAAAATATGCTTATCTGTGTATATATCACCAGCACATTGGAACTATATTAGTCAATGTAAAGCATTAATAGGATTTAACTGCTTCTTCCCTGAATGATCTATAAATAAACGCATAATGATAGTATAAGAGGAAGCTGTACATACATAATTTTCATAACCTTTGCCAAGATGCTGCATATGTATCTAAAGGAGTGATATTTTGCTTTTGTTTTTTTTTTAAAAATGGAATTATGCATTTTCAAAACATTCCCGGTGGTCTACATAAACTGTAAGTGCTCTGCTTGAGTCTGAATTCTTCATTAATTCAACTCCACAGGTCCATCTTCAACCCTATTTCTGAGTAATGGACACCTGAAAGGTCGTTTTGAGCGCTGGCCCTTTAAATGCACATAAGCCACTTCAGGCCCCGCCCCCTCCAGGTTGTTGGCTGTGCTGCTCTGTCCCGTTCAACCAACAACTGAACATTTTTGGTAATCAGCTCAAAGTTTGGACATATTTTCAGTTTTTACTACAACCACTGCTGCTGATAAACAATTATGTCATACTCTGAGAAATGTTTGTTGGAAGGTCTTGACCATATATGTGCAAATGTCGTGACGTAGCTAGTTATAGATGTAACAAATAAAGCAAGAATTAAAAACAGGTTGTAGAAATCCACTCGATTTAAAGATATAAAGATAGCTTTGCATCACTTAAGGGTTCATATTCAAACTTTGTGAACTATTAGAGTCCAAATACACAAATAAATGAAGCAACAACTATAAAGTGGGTTTAGCAAATATGACCCCTTTAATATGAAGTATACCAAAAATATGTTTTACTGAGCCGTAGAGAAATAAGTCTAGAAAGCCATTACAGCGACATGCTTAAAAGACTATCTTCCTGAATAAGTGAGTCAGGTTTCTAGAATAATCATCTATCATGTTATTCGTGTTGTTCACTTTTTCCATTTTAGGTTTCAGAAAATGCAGGACTTAATCACTCAAAGCCAGTAAATTGCATTCACTGGATCCACAGCGGCAATACTCTAAATTGTTCTAATACTAGTTACTTTTTTAAATATAAACATTTATATTTATATATACAATTATTAGTGTGTGCTGAATGTCTTTTTTTTTTTTGGTTTTACCATTGTCAGCAGATACTGAATAAATTTCACTGTGCGTCGTACTATGTATAGACTGGTCATGTGACAAATAACCTTATCTTATCTTGTGTTTCAGTTCACGTAAAGTGACTTTTTCTTATCTAAATTCTCACACTAGTACTTCGTTTTAAAGACAGAACATAACACTAAAACGCAATCACTACATTGTGACCACAAGGCCCTCGTGCCTCATGTCAAAGTCGTTGCCAATTGTACTTCAAAAAAAAAAAAAAAAAGATGATGATTCATGCTTGAGCGTTGGAGCGAAACATGACAAATCGAAGCAAGGACATGGAGGACGAGGAAGTGTGCAGTTAAGATGTGGAGATTCTTTCAATAGAGAAGAGTGAAGTTGTCAATTGTGGATCAACTTTTATCACCAGCCACGAGAGCAGGAGGGAACAAAAAAAAAAAAAAAGAAAAAGAAAAAGGTTGGTATTATCCTTAACCCAGATTCCTGCTGGTCTCATGCTTCAGCGGGCAAAAGGCAGTGGAGCGCTGTCATCTGGAGCGGATGATGGGATGAATGTTTGCCACCCTGCTCAGCGCTACCTGTCCTGTTAATGGCGACTCCATCACCTCTTACATCTGCTGGCTCATTAATAGAGCAGGAAACAGCTCCGCACACCCACATTACACAAGCCAGTAGCCAGTGAAGGATGCGTGAACAGTAGGTTATCTGACAGCGCTCCTCAAACATCATTCCATTTTCTGCAGTGGGCTGAAAACACTGAAGAATCTTGGTTGTATCTGACCTCGGAGCCAAATGGGAAGAGGAAGAAGAAGATGAGGAAGGTGAGGGAATAATAATAATAATAATAGTAATCATAATGAGGAGGAGGAGAAGGAAGAGGAGGATTAGAAGAAGATGATGATGAGGAAGAAGATGATAATAAGAATAATTATAATAATGATGAGGAGGAGAAGGTGAAGAAGAAAAGGAGAAAAAGAAAAGGAAGAAGGAAAATAACAAGAATAATACAGGGTGGGGAAGCAAAATTTACAATGAACATTTAGTTGTTTTTTCTCAGCAGGCACTAACGTCAATTGTTTTGAAACCAAACATATATAATATCATAATCATACCCAACACTATTATCCATGACCTTTTCAGAAACTTTTGCCCATATGAGTAATCAGGAAAGCAAACGTCAAAGAGTGTGTGATTGCTGAATGCACTCGTCACACCAAAGGAGATTTCAAAATAGCTGGAGTGTCCATAAAGACTGTTTATAATGTAAAAGAAGAGAATGACTATGAGCAAAACTATTAGGAGAAAGTCTGGAAGATACTATTAAAGAAGAATGGGAGAAGTTGTCACCCGAATGTTTGAGGAACACTTGCGCAAGTTTCAGGAAGCGTGTGAAGGCAGTTATTGAGAAAGAAGGACACATAGAATAAAAACATTTCTATTATGTAAATTTTCTTGTGACAAATAAATTCTCATGACTTTCAATAAACTAATTGGTCATACAGGGTCTTTCAATCCCTGCCTCAAAATTTGTAAATTTTGCTTCCCACCCTGTATCAAGAAGAGGAGAAAAAGAACAGCAAGAACAAGATGGAAAGAGGAAAAGAAATGAAAAGACAATGAGGAGGAAGAAGAAGAAGACGAAGAAAAGAAGAGGAGGAAGAAGAGGAGGAAGAAGAAAAATAAGATTAATCATAAAAAAGAATAAGAAGAGGAGGAAGAAGAGAAGGGGAGAAAGAGGAGGAAGAGGAAAAGGAGGAGGAAGAAAAAGGGGAGAGGGATGACGAGGAAGAGAGGAAGAAGAAAAAGAATAATAAGACAACAAGAAGAAAAAGAAGAAAGATGAAGAAGAAAAATGAGAATAATAAGACAAAGAAAAAGAAAAGAAGAGGAAGAAGAAAAAGAGAAGAACAAGAAGAGGAGGAGGAAGAGAAGGGGAGGAGGAGGAGGGGGACGAGGAAGAGGAGGAGGAAGAAGAGGAGAGAAGAGGAGGAAGAGGATGACGAGAAGGAGGAGGAGGAGGATGAGAAGGAGGAGGGCCGTCTTATTTAAAGGACTGGAGAGCAGCGTCCAGATGCTGAACTTTGTGGTATTCCATTTATTCCCAGTACTCCGTGTCCTGGCCAGTGATATCTGAGTAACATCCGGTAAAGCTGGGGAAATCCTGGGCCTCAGCGCTGGCAGGGCTGCCAAGACCAGCCCGCTGCCATAAACCTTGATGTCAGATAGCAGAAATTAAATGCTGCATTCGGGTGCACAGGCCACAGCAACAGATCTGATCAACGTTCACCTTATCTTTACTGTTTCATTTGTGATTTATTGAGGGGTTCGGCTGTGGAGGCCGGCGTTGGATTCCAGTGATATGATTTTTTTTATTTGCCATCATATCAAATGGAATGGTGTGTACTTTAGAGTCTATGGTATATTACAGTGGAAACGGTACAGTGGTGTCCAGAACAGTATGATAGTATTACAACAAACTGGGGTTATGAAATGGGCAGTACTGTTTTTATTGATAGCATTTTGAGATTGAGTTCTTCTGTGATTTCAGTTTTGGTTTCAACAGATGTGTTTCTAGCTCTGTGAATTTACCAAATAAAAGCAGAAATAAAAACTAGAAAGCCAGTGTAGTGTGGTGTTTTTTACGTCTTAGCCAGCCTGTAGACACGTGTTTGAACAGTCCAATTAGATGGCAAGACAGATTTTCCGTTTTAACCCTCAAACAGTCGAGAAATTAAAATATAATGTTTGCTCTCTGAAGCTTTAGAGGTCTCTCCATGAACAAATTGAATGTTCCCAACTGCTTATGTGGGGGGAAACAAAAAAGAAAAAAAAAAAAAAAAGAAGACGAGCTTTTTCAGGTCAGTGTATCGCTTTGTTTTATGTGCAGTATTTCAATAAAAGGCACTGTTTTGTACAATTATTGCCCGCAAAGTGTTGTTGAAAACAGAGGGAGACACTGTATGTACTGTACAGAGTGAAAAACAAGCAGACCGCCTGCAGTAAATGGATCATATACATATAATGTTCTTTCCTCCTGGCACATACGAGGCTCTATATACAGATGTGCTCTCTCGAAGTCAGTGACCCACATCCCACATGTTCCGCAAAGAACCCACCTTAACGGCCACATTTATATACATTTATGTTATTACGCTGTACAAATTACACAGTTCTTTAAATAACAAGATGTCCGACTCTGCCGTTCGCCCTCGTGGTGCGTCTGTTTTTGCGTTTTTTTTTTTCTCAGGACAGTAAGGTCTGAACCTGCTGAGGTGATCTGGGTACCAGGTTTCCGGGTCCTTGTAGCCATTAGTCGGGCTACTCAGCGCCGAGTACACCTCCCCGTAAGCTCGGCACACCAGCTCCGTGGACTGACGGAAAATCTGCTCCCTGCACAAAAACATGAAATTTTACATATTACAAAAAACCCAGAAATTAAAAAAAAAAAACAAAACAAAAAGCTAATCTAACAGCAGCTCTGGTTGAAATCAGAACTCTGCAGTCATTACTCACTGAAGCTGAAATAAGTCAGCCATGAGTAAGAATTTGTCCTAATTACTTTTTTTGTCCGCTGATCATTGTGTGCCCCACTGTGTCAAAACAATGAGTGGCAGTATGTGGTGCACACTGCCATCTATGGATACACAACTGCACTGGTACACACGGATCAGCTGGATCACAGCGTGGACTGACTAAACCCCAGGGGCATTCGAGGTTCTCCCTCTGTTTCCGAGAGGCTTAGTGCTGCCGGTGGTGGGAGGTCATGTGACCGTGGGCTTTGGGGTCCTCTTCCAAGAAAATCTGATGTTATCTGACTAAAATCCCAGTGTATATTTACCACATTTCCACAAGTGTTGCAGTGTTTTCCTCCAGCTTATGGAAGCTGTAGGCACATGTCTGAGGGGTCTGGGGGTTCTTCATGTACGATATTGTCAATTTTTCAATAATAATATATAACACCGCATGATTTTTTATCATAATCACATATATGAGGACAAAAAGAAATGATGACTTATAAACCTACAGATTATTTTGAATCTGTATGTTCATAAGCACAAAAAGTTAGACATTCTCTGTATTTAACAACTTAAGATAAGATATGACCTTATTATTGATCCCACCGTGGGGAAATTAAGGGTATGTTTGTGTACTTCCAATACTTTTTATTCTCAAATAAGGGAACTTTTCATCCCTGGGTTTACATTGTAGAAAACATACACAATTTTTGAAAAAAATACTGATCAGTCTCCATGACATGTGTTTTCAGGTTAAAAAACGCAATTCTACTCAGGTTAAGTAGCTTCAACTGATATTATTAGGATATTATAATCATCTAAAGATGTCCAAATTAACACATTAATGCAGATTAATCAATCATCATGATTACTCTGATTAACAATGTTATTGCAAATGTTATTGCAATTAACCCATCTGCAGCACAGAATGACTTTGAACACCTGCCAACGCATTTGGGGCAGTTTGTCCAAGTAGAGTTAGCAATGTGCATGAACAAATGGGCAGTTGATGTAGTAGTGACAGGCAGCAGAACCAACCCATAAAGATGGAAGACACTAAACAGCACGTTGGCCCTCTGGATGGAAATATGAGGACAAAAAACCCAAGACGGAACAGTTGGTTCAATTTGTTTTGTTGAAACTGTTGAAGGTGTTCAATAAAACACATTAAGTGTATATATATTCCTTCTTTCTTGAGTCTGTTTGCTCATGCAAAATGAAACATAATTAATATCAATTAAAAATAATGATATTTAATTGTGATTAATCAAAATTAATCTCCAGCAACCTTGTGATTAATCTGATTAAAAATGTTAATTGTTTGACAGTGCTACTATTATCACTGATGGTAAATGCAGCCCATATATTGTATGGTCTACATGACATTACAGTTCCGATTAGTGTTAGCGAATTTCCTTGTTAATGTGAAAATAAATAAATCACAAAAATAGTTTTTTGTCCAACACAAAATGAACATTACAGTAAATGGGAGTTATGTCAATTTCTATAGTTGTCATTGTGTCAATAAATGGTTATAATTATCATATATTTTGTTATAATAAATATAAATAGCTTTTAATGCATTTAAATGCATTTTAATTAAATACATTTCCTAATGACAGTATTTGTTTTCTATCTTAATACACTTTAGAGTATTTGTACACATAAGTAATCAGTTTCAGTATTTTGATTCATGTATCCATGAATATTTCAGAAAAAAAAAAAAAAAAAACTTGTGAAAGATGTCACCTGGAGACCAACTATGACCATCAGATCAGTTCATTTTTTATGCTCTCCACATTGATTTTATATTCATTTCTTTACACTGTATTTTATTTTAACAGCACTTATCTACTATTGAAAACAGAATGATATACTACTGATAATCTTTCCATAGATGGACTGATTCTCCTCATTGCAACTACAATGAATGCCCACTTGAGTGTAAATAACAGTTTACCCATGCGCTTATGATGATTTCTTCCATTTCTGCAGAAAATAACCTTTCGATATATCATCCTACACTTGGCAAAGTCACGAGGCTCATCTCTAACGTACTTTGACTTAATAACTTCCCTCGCCAACATTAATTGTTCAAATGCCAACAATTTGAAATAAATTTGTTGCTCAAAATGGTCTGAATGCCACATCTAAGCCTTATAACGGGAGGGAAAAAACAATTTCATACCCCCTCATCATGTTTCTAATAATCTTTTAATGCAAAAGGGGCAAAAAAAAAAATCACATGCAATATGTGTCTTATTCTGTGTCTTTATATTTATCCACTGGTTAGTGTGAGTAACATTAAGGCGAGTATTTCACGCAAGTGATGAATGACATCTGTTTGAATACAGACAATGGAAACATGTCAGTGTTAGTTCTACTGGACCTCAGTGCTGCGTTTGATACAGTCGATCACATATTACTTAAATGACTGGAGAACTGAGTAGGTCTGTCTGGCCCTGTGCTAAACTGGTTCAAGACATACTAAGAGAACAGGAAGTACTTTGTGTCATTAGGTAATTTTACATCTGAGCAGACAAGAATTACATGTGGGATTCCCCAAGGCTCTATCCTTGGGCCTCTTCTGTTTAACATCCACATGCTCCCACTGGCGCAAGTTATAAAGAACAACAATATTAGTTACCATAGCTATGCAGATGACACACATCTATCACAATGTCACCTGGAGACCAAGGCCCTGTACAGGCTCTGGGTAAATGCATTGAGGAGATAATGACTGATGTGCCACAACTTTCTTCAGCTGAACAAAAACAAAACTGAGGTAACTGTCTTTGGAGCCAAAGAGAAACGACTGCAGGTCACCACAGATCTTCAGTCTATAGACCTAAAAACCGCCAACCAGGCCAGAAATCTGGGTGTAGTGATGGACTCAGACCTAAATTTTGAAAAAACACATCAAAGCAGTCACAAAATCAGCCAACTATCACCTTAAGAACATCTCAAGGATAAAAGATCTTATGTCTCAGCAGGACCTGGAAAAACTAGTCCATGCATTCATCTTCAGTCGGCTTGATTACTGCAACAGTGTCTTCACAGGTCTACCTAAAAAATCCATTAGACAACTGCAGCTCATTCAGAACACTGCTGCTAGAGTCCTCACTAAGACCAGAAAAGTGGACCACATTAGTCCAACTCTGAGGTCCTTACACTGGCTGCCTGTCCGTCAGAGGATAGACTTTAAAGTTCTGTTGCCGGTCTATAAAGCTCTGAATGGTTTAGGATCAAAATACATCAGTGACCTCCTGACCTAGTATGAACCCACCAGACCCCTCAGGTCATCTGGATCCGGTCTGTTGTCAGTTCCCAGAGTCAGAACCAGACACAGAGAAGCTGCGTTCAGTTCTCCCAGAAAACCTCAGATCAGCTGAAACACTCAGTTTATTTAAATCCAGGTTAAAGACCCACCTGTGTTTTTATTCTTTTAAGCTTAAAGGTTTTATCTTTTTATCTGTTTTATCTATTTACCTAATTTTGTTTTGATTTGTTTGTTTTTCTTACACCTATACTTTTTATTGCTTCTGCTGTAATGATTTTAGTGTTTTATGTAAAGCATTTTGAATTGTCTTGTACATGAAATGTGCTGGATAAATAAACCTGCCTTGCCTTGCCATTGAGAAGAACTTGGAGGATTCAACAGTCTGACTGAAGATCCCAGTGAGACGACTCGAGGACACAGAGGAGCGCCTCGCTTGTATCCCACTCAGACCCTTGAGATCCATATATTTAATTGGTCCACAGAGAACAGAGCCATAGTGCTGTGTATCACACCCTACTCTTCACCAAACGCACCAAATGAAATGTGAAAGGAGGGGAGTCTAAAAGTACATTCCCATTATTTGTGTGTTTCAGAGTGGCGGTGGGGTTTTGGTGCATTTGTACGAGTGGCATAGGAGCAGATATGAGGGACTGTATGTGTGCGTGCGAGAGAAAACGGCAGTGAGGAAGATAAAGAGGAGGAATGATTTCAGGGAACGAGTGTGTCTGAGAAATGGACCAGAAGCTAATTAATGGCGTCCTGCACATCAGTCCTCCCGTGTCCATTAATAGAACATTAACCTGATGTACAGAGTGCTCCTCAAGCCTGCTGCACTTCCCAGTAAACGTGACTCACAGAAAAAGCTATCCAATGTAGCAGCTGGATTGAGCTAAAAGCATGTGCGTTTTCTGATCAGTAAGACAAATACAGGCCGTTCTGGTGACTGCTCTCTGAATGAATGTGTCGTTGGCTCCGGCAATTTAGCGTCCAAACTCCCTGCGCAATTAGTCGAGTGTTTTGTTTGGTGTACAGTACTGATTGTTTTACATTTGGAAGATAATGAATGTTGAACAGCTGCTTTTTAGTCAATACATATGCTCTTTGCTCTATTGCGTGGGTGTCAAACATACAGCCTGCGGGACAAAACTGTCCCGCCAACAGTCAAGTCCGGCCCATGGGATGAATTTATGAAATGCAAAAATTTATACTTATGCCCTTTTCCACTGCATGGTACCAGCTCGACTTGACTCAATCTACATGGTTGGTAGGCGTCGCTTTTCCACTGCAACTGGTATCACCTTGGCGCAAATGAGATGGGTGTTTACATTTGCAAACTATCCTTTCACAAAAAATGTGAATAACCTGAACAAACTGAAATTTGTGCAAGTGCAATTTGAATGTTAATAAATATTTTGTGCTTTTGTAGATCCATTGTGCTCTATAAATTGTAATGCTCATGTGCAAATGATAAGCTGAGGCACAATATTGTTAAAATTGCACTTATTTTTTTTTTTAAATAATAATAGTTTGTTCATGGTTCATATTATTCACATTTTTTTAAAGGATAGCTTGTAGATGCATTTTCATGGCATAATTTTCCTTTTTTTTTTTTACTCAAAAACATAGTGAAAAGTTAGGATTCATCATTATTTTTATAGTATGTTATTATTTTACTAGTCCATCCCACTTCAGATTATACTGGGCTGAATGTGGCCCCTGTTTGACACCCCAGGCCTATTTCATGTGAAAAATATGCAACTTAGAGCCTGCATCTATGCTATGTTTTCTTACAACGGTGAGACCTAATATCTGATTATGGACAGGAACTTACTTGATGGCTGCACTGAGCAGGAAGTTCAGCTGCGGCATCACGAGAGTGTCAGGTGATGATAAGTACCTATCAAACTGGACCTGTTTGTGTAGGAGAGATAACAGCAGGAGATGAGTCAAAGATTTCAGCTTTGTTTTAAATTTCTTTTAAGAGAAAGTGCGTCATTTCCAGACAAATAAAACAATCCCTACCCATCTGAATCTGCTCTTACCTGGCTGTGCTGAATGACGACTCCCATGTGATCGTAAACTAGAGGCACGTGGCCTGTTGTGGTTTTAGCACAGGTCACTGATTCCTGAACTTTATCAATCAATTTAAAGTGTCCCATCTTTATGGAAATCTTCTGTGAGGTGCTGCTGTTGCTGAACGTTCACATTTTTACCGAGTCTTCCACTGCAAAAACACTCTTTTTTGCTTTTTTGCGGTTTTGCATTTTTATATAATTTCCATCATATTTCTTTGGTGTTTATTCTTCTTGCATCTGTTTCATGAGTTTCACCTTGTTGTGTCTCTTATGCTGTTTTTGTCTTGTTACCTTTTTCATGTTATTTTTGTCTTCATGCATCTTTTATGTCAGTTTTGGCTTTTTTGTTTTATGTGGACAAAAGCTTTGGGACACATTAAATTCAGGCTGGAATACAGAATGATAATCACAAATATCATGATATAATTTATATTGCAATAAACATTTTTAGTTCATCTTTAGGGTTAATTTGGATTACACTGTCACCTAAAGTGCTTACAAAATGCTTCAGAGTTTGATGGAGATTGATTTTTTAAAAATCTTTATAAGGGCTAGAAATGTTCTACCTCTAAATTAAGGGGCATGTTCTGATCCTAAATAACTCTTTTAAAAACCACAAGTAACCGTCTGGTTTCTGCAAGTCTCACTCAGAAAACCTGCATTTAAACTAAAGTAAAATACTGACTTGACATTTATCATGATAATTACTGACAAAGGACATGAACATTTTATCATGACAATCTTTCAAATCAGCAGTAATGGGAATTCCTGTATGCTGCCGGTGAGATGTGTCCTGATATTTTTGTCCATATTACGTACATTTTTACATCTACAGCCTGACCTCCGCATTTCACCATATCTACAAACTATTCCTCTATTTTAACAAGGAAACTGAATTCAAATATCAAATTACTGTTGAATTTTTGATCCGATAATTCCAACTCCATGACCCAGTTCCTCCTTAATACAGTATAAGGGCAGGGGGGTACATCACAACCAGGATTAAGAGAGAAAAGAGAAAAACAAACAAACAAACAAATAAAACAAAAAAAAAAAACAGGATTAAGGGGGTAGTCGGGCTGGGCGATATGGCCTAAAAATAAAAAAATCTGTTTCTTTAAAGAAAAACTATTTTCGATTTGATTTTCAATCCCCTACTTAAAAGAACATAAGTGCAGACTGCAAATATATTGAAAAAACATTAACTATATTGTTTTCAGTTTAAGTACATTGAGACAGACCTTAAAAAAAAAAGCAAAGGCAGTCATTGGTTTCAACAAAGTGACCCCATGCACTCTCATATTTTGTAGCGAGGATTTGCCTGTTCCGTATCTGATGCCGCAAATCCAAACCAGTTCCAAACAACTGAAGTCGTAGAACTGTTCTTGGGAGTAAGCTGCTCTCTACCGCTGACTGTCTCTGCCATGTTGTGGACATCGAATTTAATACTTTTTAATGCCATTTAAGGCCTTAATTTCCACAAAATCTATTTAATGACCTTTAATGCTTTTTAATGACCCACATAAACCCTGTTAAACCACTTTTTTTCAACTGTCCTTTTTCCACTAATTTCTTGAAGCCCCTCAGTTTGTGTGCTGCATGTAAACCTTATACTTGCAGGGAAAGCCCTATATTATATAATCCTGAAACTGGTTAAAGCACTAAAGCCTTGGACTCGTTGACCTTAAAAGATTTAAGAGTAAGCCTTCTTAACTATTTGAGTCTGTTTTCATTTGTTCTTTACTTTAAGTGTTTTTTTTTTTTTTGCAGTCAGAGCTACTTGTTCCTTTCTGATGTGATAACTTTAAGAATATTACCTTGCACTTCGACACAGTGGGTAGTTTGTTACCAACTCTCCTTCTTTGGCTGCAGCAGCTGTGATGCTTTTAGCCTGAATATTCCTAACATGTGTTTAGATAGCTTCTGTTTCTTGTGAGAAACATGCACCCACAACTACAATTGGAAGACTAGGTTTGTTGAGCCAGGGAACAAGTTACGGAAATATTGGAAATTTAGTAATGGCAGAACATTTGTGTTGCTCCAAATCCTGCTTGCACAGGAGAAGACACAGTCACTAGTATTAAAATAAAATGATTTGACAGGAAAATGAAAAAGAAAAAAAAAAAAGGAAAAAATGGGATGTTAATGGTAATCAAAGAAATCCTTAAACCTGTATAATCTTATGAAGGTTGGACAAAATAATGGAAACACCTTCACCTCAAGATGATAATGCCCCAATCCATACAGCTAGAATTGTTCAAGAATGGCATGAGGAACATTCTAATGAAGTTGAGCATCTCGTATGGCCGGCACAGTCCCCAGACCTCAACATTTATGGTCAACAGCATTTATGGTCAGTTTTAGAGATTCAAGTAAGACGTTGATTCCCACCGCCATCGTCTCTAAAAGAGTTGGAGGGTATTCTAACTGAAGAATGGCTTAAAATTCCTTTGGAAACAATTCACAAGTTGTATGACTCAATACCTCGGAGAATTGAGGCTGTAATTGCCGCAAAAGGCGGACTTACACCATATTAAATATTTTGTTGATTTTTTGAGGTGTTTCCATTATTTTGTCCAACCCCTGTACTTATTTAGGCTTATTTTAACTTTTTTGCCTAATTTGTCCTGAACCTTTCTGTATTTTATTTGTCTAAAGGTTGAACCTAGATGCTCTAACTGTTGTGGTCTGTTTTTTGTTTTTTTATTTGTTCTGTATACTGTAAACTTTGTATATAAAAATAAAGTATTGGAAAAAAAAAGAAAAAAAAACAAAACAAAAACACGCTGACTACAATAATTAGACATGACTGGAGGACAGGAGGAAGGGAAGGTCTCACAAGCAATATTAAGAATTAAAGACATAATGTGAGAGCAGGTACTGACAGGCATCCAATCAGACGCTCTAGTGGATGATGATGCCCCCCCACATACATGCACGCACACGCATGCACACACACACACAATATTATCCAAGGGTTTTCAGTCTTTAATTGGGATCAGCTGATCAATGGATTTAATAATCCAATCATCATAATTACTCTGAAACCTAGAATAACCTAAATTTGATTAGGTATATGATATTCATGTGTTCCTCAAGTTTACAACTTTTCCTCGCTTCAGACCAGGAATATGTGGCCTGTGTGAACAACACTGGTTTTGTCCTCGTTAATACTCTTGTATAGGTCTCTATTACCTAAAGTAATACATTATATGGACAAAAGTATTGGGACACATTGGATTCAGGTGTTTGTTTTCTAACAGGGGTCTGGGATACAAAAACAATGACGCTGATGTTTATAAACTACATGGACGAAAGTATTGGGACACATCATGCCTACAGCTTGTAAGATATCCTATTCATGCAGATTTGACGTATAAACATTAATATTTCCCTCAAACTTAATGGGAGATTTTTCTTTCTAAGTGAGATGTGAAGAAAGTAGCAAGGTTATAATAGTTTTTCATTTTTCATTATAGTTTACTTTTATTTAGTTTTGACTTTTTTTCTCTAATTCAGTTCGTTTTAATTAGTTGTTAGAGCAGGTTAGCTAGTTTTTATTAGTTTTCGTTATTTTCTAAATGCTTAGTTTTAGTATTAATTTTAGTTTTGTCGTATCTTTTCTCTTCTTCTCCGACTTATTTAAATAAATCCCAGACAGGACTCTGCTGCTTTCTCCCAACTTTAGTCTCCATGTTTCCAGGTAGAGTGGGGACCAAAAGACGACTGTAAACGACAAGTGACGGACCGTGAAGTACCGTATGGTGCCGCTAGCTACAATTGCTAGAGTGAAATAAATCGCTTTCATATCAATCCAACGTTGACAAAGATGAAAACGAAGGGAATTCTATCCATAATTTTTATATGTTTTAGTTAGTTTTGTAAGCACACAATACAGTTTCAGTTAGTTATCATTTTTTCTCTTAATTACAGTTTTTATTTATTTCAGTTAAAGAAAATGCTTTTTCAATTTTTCGTCATTTTGTTAGTTTTCGTTAACGATAATAACCTTGGAAAGTAGCTGGTTAATTGTGGTAAAAAATTATTATTAACAGTCAGAGCATGAAAAATACTTAAGAAATTTAGAGGTAGAACATTTAAAATCATAGTCTGGATAAAAAACAAACAAAAAAACTAAATAAATGTTGAGGAAAATGAAGTAAAAACCATGTCTGAGGCATTTTGGAATCAAAGATAATTTAAACAGAACTAACCAATGCAATGGTATTTATCATAATAGAAAACTATATAAAGAGAATTCTCTTTATTGTTTTGTATCCCAGACACCTGTTGGAAAAGAAACACCTGAATTCAATGTGTCCCAATACTTTTGTCCATATAGTGGATATTACAGAAAACTCCAACAATCAGTGTGCACCAACAAAATAACACCAAAATTGTGAGCATGAACCAAAATTAGAGGAAATTGCTCTGCATGAGTGTAACTCACCATGGCTGCTTTCACAGAAGAGCTGTCCATGCTGGGCAGGAGGGACAGAGGGCCCTAAGACAGAAAAACCAATGCGTCACATTCGGACACAAGGTCACACGATGACAACGCAACACTGCCCAGGCTGTTTCAACAATGCAATGTCAAGTCTGACCACCTAACAAATGTCAGGTGGCTCATGCCCTTAATTCACTTAGCTCTGTATGCAATGCTGAGGAGTTTCCTCCCTGTTCTCCCTAAACTGACCTTACCGTGACTAAAAATGGAAGGTATGAGTGGATAAATGATGGAACCTTTGGCTATTTCTATGTTACTTAAGGATCCCCTGTTTTTATTGTTTCTTCTTTTCCATTAGTTAAAAATAAAACTACAGATTACTTCACTAGACTCTAGAAGAGAGAGTAACAATCACAAAAAGCTCTCAACATTCAACATTTAGTCCAGATCAGTAGTGAGATTAGTTCTACAAAATAAATTAAGAACAGAAATAACTCAGAAATCACTTTACTTCTGATTTTTTTTATACTATGAGGGTAGGCATCACTAGTATTATTGGGTAATTATATTGGTCAATAATAATTGAGGGACTTTTGAAGTCAATGGGATACTTCTTGCATACATTTATTAAAAGTAAAAAAAAACATGAATTTTTTTTATGTTCATTATGATCATGCCTTTAAAAATTCCATAATGATTTAATTACGGAAAAAATCAGTCATTAATAAATTTTTAATGAATGACTAGATATATTAAAATGTCGACTAAATAACCATCTGAATTTAATAACAATCACCTTCTAACGAGCTAAACAATAATAAAATAAGCTTATTCAAAAACTGTTTTGATTGTGTTCTTTTTATTAAGTTGAGATAATCATGATAGATATTTCTTTTTTGGCAATATATCAAATTTTATATGGAAAATAACAAATTGTATCTGTGTCCAAGAAATCATTTTCAACTAAGTTATCCATTACAAAAACACCTCTGAAGGAAGTGTGTTAATTCCGGATCACATGATCTGCTCCGCATGATGTCATTTCCTCCTGAAGAAAACTCCTTTCTTAGTTGTTTAAATAAAGTAGTGAGTCAAATGTGTATTTATCGCACTCTTATGTCAACAGTGTTACGACAATATCTTTATAAATAACTTTCAATTTCAATTTGACTCAATTGTATATATGATATTTAGAAGACTCTTTCTGTAAAAATGCCATGTTATGTTAATGTTGATTTTAGGCTTGAAAACAGCAAAAATGTCAACTATACCTGTCAACTATGCTACCCTGTAAAGGTAACTCAAAAAGTCCCTCAATATATTTATATATAGACCCATATAACATATTGTGATACCCCCTGTTGTCCTGCCTGCGGGGTGGACCTGTTAATCTAGGTCACTATACACTTGTATTTACCTTTATCTTAATAACTTTATCATTGTTATGATACTTATCATCTTATTGCTCTGCTGATATTGTGGATTGACTGTAACAACTTTTTTCTTTCGTGTGGACACTATGATGAAGAGTTATTCCTAATGAGGATCCTAAATAACAAATAAGGAATTAGAAAAACTATATATTATATATATATATATATAAGCAAATTCCAATGAAAAAGCTTAATTATAAATCCTTTCTACTGAAGTGAATTTGCACTTTAACTTTTATTATGTTATTGAACAGGAAAATGTCTCCATCCCGAAATCGACGCTAACGAGACAAAAACTGCAGAAAACTGGGTACTGTGAACACAACAGTAAGTACCTTTAAGGCAATTAGCCGACACTGATTATCCACAATGGCTACATTTCGTCAGGCTTAAATGCCTAAATTGCCAACATTAAAAGCAGCGAATAGTAGGTAGTACAAGGGTCAAAGCACCGGTGCAGTACTTAGAGTGATTTTATGGGGACGTGGGCGCATTAACAAACATACTATGAGTCTACAAACTCATCTGATGGCTGCCTGTTCATAAAACAGCTGAGTTTTAGCGGCTGTTCTTCCCTCTCTGGTTTGTTCATTGTATGTGTGCATGACAGAGAAACGTAGTCATAACATGTTAATCTGACACTGAGGCTAAAACCTTCAAACAAACCAGTCTAAAATAAATCTCGTGTTGACATTTCCCTGTGATGCCAGTGGTTAAGACAGCCAAACTTAATTGTCTCAAATTGGAATCCCCGACACAGGCCACCCAAAGAGAGAGGAGTTTGCTTAAAGAAATGACAGTTTTTGATTGAGCTCTGCGTTGAGCTACAGCAGCGGGAGGGTGTGGTGTGTCCTGACATGACCTGAGGTTTCAAGACTCGCATGCTAAACCACAACTATTGGTCTCAGTCAGCCCAGCGGCGAATGTGTGCTACAACAGAAGAGGAAGGCTCCGAGGCATCAGATCGCTCATCTGCATGGGGGCATTTCTGGAGAAGCCCATATATTTTAATACGACATAATATAATCTGCCTCCATCTGTTCTTTTCTCATTTGAAAATCTGATAGAAATGCTATTATACCTTAATAAAGACATTGTTCCTGCGGTAACCATGGTGATGGCTTTTGTAAAGACCACAGAGGTAGTACAATGATACTGTTAATGCCTGTATAATAGCAAAAGGCTAAAGAATACGGGAATGAAAAGAGGACCATTAGGGAGTCGAACAAGAGACGTGTGAGGAAAGTGCACATGAAATTGTGGTTAATTGTGAGACCTGCTCGGTGCTGTGCTGCTGCACGCAGCTATAGATGTAGCTCAGTCCGGCTCTGGTCAGCACGTAGGACGCCTGCTCGTTGATCAGCGTATCGAGATGAGCCTCGATCTAGAAAGTGCAGAAGAGAGAGGCTGAAAATCCGGTCAAAGCCAGCATTCTGATCCAATTGTATTCGTGGTTAATGGAGAATCACTGTGACACTTCCACTGGAGCTCTTGTGGTGCTCAATTACAAAAGATGAGCTAAAAATAGAGGGGATAGATGGCGCATTTGAGCATGAGCAACAATATGTGACGCACAGCTTTCTATGAAACAGAAAATTTAATCTTTTGAATAAAAGATGTAGGCATGGGTTTCTGTGAATGAGATCAGAATCATTAACTTTTCCAGGGCTGGGCAGCTACATGCACAGACAATGATCTGACACTAAGTTTAGCTTTCATCTTCTATGACAGGTATTTTAAGAACTCATTCATTCACTGATTCATTATCTGAGCCCATCTGACCCTCATGAGGGTTGCTGGAGCCTATCCTATTAAAAACTCAATTTGCCATTTTCTTCATATATAATTATATTATTATTAGTCTTATTTTTGGATTTGTAAAGACTGATCAACTCCAAATGTATTAACATATCTAAAACATAAAAAAACAAGAATGATATTTACCACCAATTAGTTAGAAGAAGGACTTAAATCTTTTAGGCAGGTGAAAAAAATACCACAGTACAGATATACTCTGTTACAAACAAAAATCCATAATGTAAAAGGTTACTTGAGTTAAAGTAAAGAAATACTGTCAACAAAACATACATTAAAATATCACTAATGTATTAAATAATTACAGAACATTATATTATTATTTGTATCATCAATACACTTCATTTTGTATTTTGCAACCAATGCTGCAGTTCATAGATACAATACTCGTCAAAATCAACATTTTCATTTGCCTAAATGTGTCGCATCAAGAGCTCAGTTTGTATTAGGGATAGAGGGTGTAAATTGTGGAGCCAATTTTCACATGTTCTTGGAAACAGCACATCACAGATATCCTTTAAGAAATATTTAAGGAAATCAATCATGATATCACATTGATATATCTATATATTTTTATATTGTCTTTTTTTATGAATTCTGAATGTGTATGGACTATGGAAGTCTCATAAGTTGTAAAATGTTTATGTATTTATAAGGTGGAGGCTTTAAAACAGCCATTTTAGGCTCTCTGCCTCTCCCTGCACCTTTACTGTTTTATTATGTCTTTGACCAATGTTATGTATGTGCAAAATAAATCAATAAATATACATGGATATTTTAAAATTGTGGTTTGTCAGTATGAAGCCAAGTGTAGATAGATGAATACTATTGTTTAGTTTAGCAGTAGAGTACTGCATTATATTATACACATAAGTAAAAAGTAACTATAGGTGTGAAATAAATGTAGTAAAGTTAAAAAAAAAAAGCAATATCATTGTCTGAAAATATAATGAAGAATACGTTTATTGGAGCGTAAAATGTAAATATTAGGTCAAGTACAAGTATATCAAAATTGCACATAAGTAAAGAACTTAGTTACATCCTACTGGTGATTATTTATTATACACAAACAAGAGGAAACGTGACAAACCTGGAACTCGAGCATCTCAAGCCTCTTGTCAGTGAACTCAAACAGAGCCAGGGTGGTCTTCATAACGTACAGTGAGTTGACCATGTAGGTGGCCATGTCAGCAGTGCCTAGGTTACTGGCCGACACAGTGCACAGCTGTAGGAGTGGATCCAAGATGCAAGAAAGCACCTAGGAGAGCAGAGGGAGGAGATCACCATAACGGAATGTACAAAGCAGCATTAGGCCCAAACATCCACTGACAACTGAAATCATCTACTGATCTAAACTGTTTAATACCTGTTCATCCACTAATCCTACCAATATATGCAAATAATTAAGGTAAAATGTAGTTTGTCATCTTTTCATGGTCATCAGATATGACCCATTTGGACGTTCAGAGGTTCCATAGTTACCATGGAAACACCATCATCTTCTACAACATCAATTCGCCAGTAAAACCCATAGAGTCTGATAAATTATAGTGGATGGAGACACTTGTTTTTATGTTCGGTTATTGATATCTTCACTGAAAAAGTCACTTTTTCTTCAGTTTTCTCTGTTTTGATAAAACAACATTTGAATTTACCTTAAAAAAAAAAAAAAACCTCTGAGGTTTCATGAGCATCTAAATTAAGTATACGAAATTAAATCGAGGAAAACAGATGATTTACAGTGAAAAACGTCAAATACAGAGGATAATATTATAATAAATAAATTATGATAAATCACTTAAAGCAGTGTATGTCTTTCATCACAATTTTTTTTTATCAAATTTGTAAAACCCCAGTGGTATCGTAATTATCACTAATCCATTAGTTTTTCCGTGGTTACGCACCTGAATCACTTCCCTCTCGGTGAACAACTTCAAAGATGACCATCATCATCACAGTCCACTTGTTTATATAACAAACCAAAACGACACTCAGACCTTTTTGGAAATTTTAGCGCAAAATGCATTGTGGGAATGGTGACCAAGCGAAAGCGGTTTCTCACAGAT